>NC_081408.1:518918639-518931139 GCF_030272615.1 Cryptomeria japonica | reverse complement strand
TAAATTCACAGTTAAGTAATAGGTGGTCTGCATCTTCCTCCATCTTACAACATAATGGACATCTAGAGGGGTCGGCATAACCCAGTTTTTGGAACTAGTCCATTGTGAGGATTCTCTTTTGCAGAGCAACCTAGAGGAAGGTCTCTGCTTTTGGAAAGCGAGAATTGTGCCACCAGAGGGGCAAGGAGAGGTTGGAGATCATTCTGGATTCTAGATTATGAGCGACCATGTAGTCCCATTTAACATTGTATTCTCCATTAGGGGATCCTAGCCAAATTAAGTTGTCTTGGCTCAAGTTAAACGAGAGCTTCCTAGTCTGGAGAATATAAAATAGATGGGAACACTCTCTTTGATTAGAAGAGGATACGGTTAAAGGTTTTTAGCTCCATCCTAGAGCAAGGTCTAAGTTGGAGAAGGTGACATAGTCTCTGACATATTTTCCTACAGAGTTTTCCAATTCCAGTTTTAAGGAATCATTGTGGATTATGTTGCTAATAGGGGGTACCCACCCCAGGAATCATCCCAAAATAGGGTTGTGTACCCTTGCCCAATATTACAGGAAATTTGGTTGGAGAGGACTCTTATGCATTTGGTAATGAAGTTCCAGATTCTAGAACCTTTGGGGAGGGAGGGAATTATGAAAATGTTGGTCAAATCTGGGTTGCACAGATACTTATTCCTAATTATTTTAACCCATTTCAGTTGTGGCTCTTTATATATTCTCCATACTAATTTTGCTCCAAGTGCCCTATTTTGACTTTCTAGATTTCTAAAGCCTAATCCTCCATTAATTTTTGGGAGGCAAAGGTTATCCCATGCAATTAATGCAAACTTTTTCTTATCCTCCAGGCCATGCCAGAAGAAGGTCCTCAGAACCCTAATGAGTTTGTCCCTAATACCTCCTGAGAGTTGGAGGTAAGACATGTAGTATTGTGGGATTGCCAGGAGGACAGAATGAAAAAAGATAATTCTTCCTGCTAGCGACAACCATTTACCTTTCCATGATTGCAGTCTTGATTCCAATTTAGACAATAGTCCATCCCAAAGTTTGTTTTCTCTAACCCCTCTGTCCAATGGGAGGCCTAAGTATTTACATGGGAGGGTTCCTAAATGGAATCCCAAGAGATTTAGAATCTCCTTTTCTCTCTTCTCATTAGTGTTGAGGAAAAAAACCCTGGTTTTGTCTTTGTTGACGTCTTGACCAGAGGCATTCGTGTACCAATCTAGAATCAATTTAAAGCTTCTAGCTTCACAAAGGGTGTTGTTTCCCAACAATAGCTCATTAGTGTTGAGGGAAAAATCCATGGTTTTGTCTTTATTGACCTCCTGACCAGAGGCATTCGGGTACCAATCTAGAATCAATTTAAAGCTTCTAGCTTCACAAAGGGTGTTGTTGCCCAACAATAGCATATCATCCGTAAATTGTTGATGAGTAACTGGATCGACATTACTAGTGACTCTTATTCCTTCTATGTTGCTTAGCTCTTGAGACTTCTGGATTGTCCTACATAGGGCTTCTGCCATAATAATATAGAGGAAGGGGGATATAGGATCCCCTTTCCTCAATCCTCAGGAGCTTGTAAATAATCCTTGGGGGGTCTCATTTACCAAAATTGAAAAATGAGGAGTTGAGATACATTCGAATATCAGGTTAACCCATCTTTTGTTAAAACCAAAGGTTGCCATGCATTTGCAAAGGAATCTCCAGTCAACTCTATCATAAGCTTTCTTAATATCTAACTTAATAAGCATTGAAGGGTAAGAATTGGTTTGAGAGGATTGGATTGCCTCATGAGCGAGGATAACCCCATCCAAAATAGATCTTCTAGGGACAAAACCGGATTGTTCTTTCGAGATAATAATTGGGATCAAAATTTTCAGCCTATTAGCTAATGCTTTTGTGAGAATTTTGTGTAGTGTATTGCAGAGGGTGATAGGTCTAAACTCTTCCAAGCTTGCTGGAGAATCTTTTTTTGGAATGATAGCAATGAAGGTATTATTGATCTCTCGAAGAATCCTACTTGATTTTCTTGCACCCTCTAAGCGTCTGCTAGCTCCTTTCCCAAAAAGTGCCAACACAAATGGAAGAAGGCAACTGGAAAGCCATCCAGCCCAGGTGCTTTTTTCAGGTGCAGTTCTTTAACTACTTTCTCAATTTCTTCTGTTGAAAAGCTCCTATTTAAAGACAAGTTATTCTCTTGAGTGATTAGTTTAGGGATATTCTGTAGAAGACTTTCCTGGGCTACAAGGTTGGAGGATTCCGAGTTAAGTGGGAGTTGAAAGAAGTTAATAATTATTTTGGCTATTCCTTCAGGATCTTTATATTAGGCGACCATTACTATCATTAATACTAGTTATTTAATATGTGCTTCTGGTAGCTATGTTACTAGCATGAAAAAAAATTGTGTTCCTATCCCCCTCAACGAGCCAAGTCTCTCTCTATTTTTGTTGCCAAAAGGTTTCCTCTTTTGATAGAATTTCTTCCTATTTTTTCATTAGTGATTTTTCTTGCATATATCAATCTTGATCCATTCCAAGTTTGATCATCATATCATTAAAAAAATTTAACTCGAGTTCAATTTGGGTTTTAGTGTCAAAGATATTACCAAATTTTTCATGATTCCATGTTAAGAGAGATTGTTTGATCATTTTTAACTTAGATACAAAAAAAAATAGCTTGGATCTAGAGACCTTAAATGATAGCCACCATTTTTCTACCATGTTAATATTTATTTCTTCCTTTAGCCACTTAAGCTCAAATTTGAAGGGATAGTTTAAAGGCTTGTCATCTTCAGCCATAGTTAGTTGAATCGGGAAGTGATCAAAACCTGAGACAGGTAGTATGGATGCCTTGAATAGGTCCAATTGAATCTACCTAGATGCTTGCCAAAATTATCTCCTCCAACACTATCTAACTTTGTTTCCTGAATAACGGTTATCTTTGCTTTAACCTTGAAGATGCAGTGCTTGAGGATGCACTAATTTTTAGGGGTGTTGATGCCCCTAACATTCCATGTAATTAACTTCATGTTGATGTGGGAGGGAACTTCCCCCTCCCTACATTAAAGGTGTTTGTTATCTTAGATTGGTCAAAAGCCTCCCCATCCTTGAGTCTAAGTTCTAAATTTGATCTTCTCCCTCTTCTCTTCTGAGATGATCCACATTCTGGCTTAGTCCTACCTACCAAATTAAGAGATAGACCCAACGAGCCTTCCTCCATAGGGGTTTCAATGCATTGATCGGGAGAGGCCTCTCCAAGTACCTTAATATTATCTGATCTTATCAAGGATCCTAGTGATGGGGGGCAAAGGAGTGTTGTCTACTCAATCCTTCTAAGTCTCCCTGAGGTTGAATTCCTTTGAGCCTCCTAGAGCTGAAATGAGGCCTTTGTCCCCGATTTCATCTTCATCAACCAAGTTGTGCTCCACTATTTATATTTCTTCCACTATATCAGCCTTCAAGGCATTAGTGAATTCAAGTAAGTCACTAAGGGCTTCTTTGTTAAGATAAATAGATTGTTTATCCATATTACTGTTAACCTAGACTGTGTTGGGAAGATACTGATTATTTGTTAGAAGATGGCTCGATTTCCTATTATCCATGGAAGGATGGTCTAAGTCTAAATGGGTATCCCTATGAGGGGGAATACAAGTTGCTTTTCTCTTTGAAGTAGATAGTGAGGGTTTTTCCTTCTTTGATGCCAATGCTGAGGGATGAGAGGATGAGGCAGAGGGAGGTGAACCATCCTTGGTTGTATTGGAGAGAGACGGACTAGCTATGGGCGTGGGTGGGGTAGGGTTAGGGCAAGACTCAGATACTTTGATTGGCTTACTATTGTAGGTGATTTGGTTGTGGATTGCATAACTATGATTGATTAATGTATCCTTAATTGCATTGCTCTTATGGCAAATAACCATATCTGAAGCATCAATAATTCTTTTATAGATCGAAGGATTTATCTCACATTTCCCTGTTGAGGTTATTAGGGAAAATGGTTTTGAAATCAATAAGTAATTTAATGCCTTTATCAAAAAAATTATCTCAAATACCTTCAATAGCCAGACATTTCCCTAACCCTACTGCAAATGATTCTATTATTTCTGAAACATGAAATTCGACAGGAAGGGGGCAATGTTGACCCAATGCAGATTGCTATTGAATTCAAAATCTTTAGGGTTAAAATTAGGAGCCCAATCAATGAAATGAAAGATACAACCATTAAGCAATTTCTCCTTAGTTTTAAGAAAATCATGCTTAACACTAGAGTCTATGCATGTAATTAGAATGCAACGAAAACCCAAATTACAGGTGCTTACCAGGTTGTGAAATTTAGTTTCCCACCAACCTTTCACATCTTCAAAGGAATAATGAGAGCCTTGCCAATTAGAAATGAATCTCTTTCTTTGGTGAAAGATGATGTTCTACTGGAGAATCTCTAAATCTAGCTTGATCTTCATTTTTTGGCCTACTAGGTTCGATGGGTTTGACCGCGACCGTTCTTTCTACTTCGCAGTAGGAGGAGGAGTTGTTTTCCTGAGTCTGTTTACCCTAGAAAGATTCACCGTAGTTTGCCATGAAATTCCACGGTTTGCAAGATTCACCTTAAGCCATCTTTGGTTCAATGCCTTTTTGTATCCCTAGCTTGTCCCATCGATTTGTTAAAATGGCCTAAGGGATGGGGGAAGGATGGGGGAAAGCAGGCATATTTAATGTCCCCAATCAATGGACTGTTCGAAGTTGCAGAGCAATTCTATTCCCTAAGGGAAATCAAATTAAGGCATGTGAGGGTTTGAAGGGTTTTCCTCCGACACCTAGTATTTTTCCTTTCCACCACCTTCCAAGCCCCATCCACATCGCTCCTGGTTGGCTTACACTTGGAAGGAGAAAAAACCATGAGACGCATGGTAGAGAACTGCTCAATAGCATTACCTCTTGCTAATCACCCATGTCTAAGGTTTATTTTTCATTTATGTTTTTCTTTTTGTTTGCTACCTGGGGTTTTAAGTTTTAACTATTTTTTATTTTTTATGTTTTCTACAATATTTGAAAACTGAAAAATAACTATTTTAAACATAAAATTAAATAAAAAATTTACACTATTAAACAAAAATGTTTTTCAAACTTCAAAATTTGAACCTACTCGCTACAATTAAAAAATAACAATAAATTAACATGTTTTTAGAAAAATAAGAATAAAAAAATAAAAAAACAAAGGTACGTACCTAGAATGAGGAAAAAAATTGTCTCGGGGGTCGGCTGGCAAGTTGAAAATGGGCACCCGTGCTTCCTGAAATATCTTACTCGTTTTCTGAATAGTGAAAATGAGGAAAAAATGCCTTAAAAAAAAATAAATACATTTACAAAACGGGCCCCCATTTTTTAAAAATCGGGCACCCGATTTGTAAAAATCATGTGCCCGTTTTGCTTCGGCGGCCCGAACCAAAATGTGCATCCATTTTATTCACAGCTCAGGCCCCCAAAGCGAAACGGGCGCCCGATTTGTAAATATCAGGAGCCTGATTCTAGTGGGTAATTTTCCCAACCCGCAGACTTCCGTAGGATTGGGACCCAACTTTCAACTCTTACCCACCTATTGGAACTCATATGGTGAACGGATGTAAGATGATGAATCTCTTAAGGCTAACCAGACCTTGTATAGATCTATGATTGGTGGACTGTAATATTTGACTCAAACTAGGCTTGACATCATGAGTGTTGTATGCCTTATTGCTAGATTTCAAGCTAATCCTAAGGAAAGTCATGTTATTGTTGTGAAGAGGATATTCAGATACTTGAAGGGGACAGTTGATTATGGTATGTGGTATTAGAAGAATGATGATTTCACTTTAAATGCTTATACTGATGTTGATTGGGAAGGTGATGTTGATGACCAAAAGAGCACTACCGATGGACCATTCTTTTTGGAAAAGAAGTTGGTTGCTTGGACAAGTAACAAACAAGATGTTTATTCTTTATCTATTGCAGAAGCTGAATACATTGTTGTTGCCAACAACTATACTCAGTTTGTTCAATTAAAGCCAATGTTGAAGGATATTAGAGTTATAGAGAGCAACTCAATTCGTAGGCAATTGATGGGAAAAAAAGGAAATCCTCCTTTATACATAAAATCTTGCTTTTCCAAGGATGAGGGGCGAAGTCTCTTATGTCGAGTCCCCTGCATTGATCGCTAAGGTTCATTCCACAACACAATCAATAAAGAACTTAGCTCAAGCCTCTAAACCTACTGGTAAAGGGGGGTCGGTCAAATCTTGACGCCCTAAGGGAAGGGTCGACTTTAGACACATGCCTACCCTGAGGGGGGGCCACCCACATCAATGGCATCAGCCCGCTAGAGTAAGACTTCGGCCGAATAGTAAGGGCTAAAAACTCTCATTCCCTTCCCTCTTAACTAAGAAAGTGTCACCAGCCTAGTTGTTCCTTCTCTCTTTGCCCACCTTCATAACCATTACTTTCAGGGAGACAGATACTTTAAGGGAAGGAGACATATATGGTATAAAGACTAATGTATTATAATGAGCCTATTGTTATATATTGTGACAATTGTAGTGCTATCAATATTTTTAAGAATCCAGTGTTGCATTCTAAGACAAAGCATATATCAATTAAGTTTCATTATCTAAGAGAGAAAGTCAGTGATAAGGAAATCAGATTGGAGTATGTCTCTACAAAGGAATAGATTGTAGATATATTCACTAAGCCTTTGCCTGCAGAAAACTTTGTATATCTGAGAGAGAAGTTAGGGGTGATTTCCCCTCATACTGTGAACTAAATGCATTGAGTTGCATCGATCTGATGGACTTCATTATCTTATTATGTTATCTAGATTGATGAGTTGGTGTTGTTGCTCCAGGCGAGTAGTAAGTGTGTGTTTCAGTTGTTCAGATTTGTGATTTTATCCTAAGAGGGAGAGATTGTCCTTCTTAGAGGTAGAAATGCATGATTTATATGTGTCTTTGGCATTGGTATCAAAGGGGGAGAAGAGCATGTGAAAAACCCTAAAGTATTTTGAGTTGTCTGACAAAGGTGGAGTTGATCCTTATGATCTCAGCGAGAGATTGTTGGTTGTTGATTTATTTATTTGCATTGATTGTTTTTCATATTCATTTATTTCCATCAATTCCAAAGGGGCAGATTGTTGGATATTAGAGTTGTCGGGATATGTTGTTGTCATTGATGTTAACATATTCCCGTGCTGCAGAGAATTGGTTTGTTATAGAGAGTTGTTTTGGTGATTTGTTGCAGATTTTTTGATGCGGTTTAATGGGTTTTGAGATACTTATCTATATTTGATTTAGTATTAGTTTCATGATTCTATGGGGTGATCTGATCGAGTTATGAGGTCTGGTATGTGGACTAGTTTTTCAATATTCTATGTTGCAGAAATATAGTATTTGATCTATATTGCTCTGGAATGATTATATCTTGAGGAGTTGTGGATTTTGGAAATTGTTTGGGAGGGTGAGCGCTCTACAACTGGTAAGATTCCAGGAAGGTTGTTTACTCACCTTCCTTGGTATACGGACCTTTCTTGTTGGTGCTCGTGTGTTATCCTTGGTGTCTTGCATCCTCTTTTTGTGTGGATTGATTTCTTGGCCATGTCTTTCCCTTGGTGTTTGATTATTTTTTTGTGGTTGCTTTGCTCGTGTTTCTTTCCCTTCCTTCTTCTTGCCTCTATGTTTTTTCATGAATTTTATCAGGTGCTCTTGGGATGAGGCGGTTGTGACCCATCTCTGAATCCGCTCGTGCGAAGGTGAATGGGTAGTGTTAATGATGGCGAACCCAGTTGCATAAATGATAAGTTACATATCATTGATAATGGTGGGAGTTTGGAGAATGAAAATATTAATCTGCAGAAGGGAAAACATGAAAAACCCTCCTACAAAATAGTGGTTTCGGATCAATCAGCCTCAGTTTGCCCACCTTTTGCTAATTTTGATGGAAGATTTTGCAGGCACGAGCACATGGATACAGAGAACAGTCTAGGAGGGCCCTTAGTTGATGGAGATAGATTCAGAAATGGTGGTGGCAGTGCAGCCAATGACCCCGGAGGGGGAGGAAATGGTAAGTCTCTTCCTCTCAGGTTGAAGACCCTCTCCTTGTCTCCTAATGAAGATATGATTAAATCCATTAGATCATAGCAGTTGCATTTAAGAAATATTGCAATTTTCTTTGTCTGTGTGGATAGAGAGTCTTTTCCCTCGTGGAAATTTTTTGATGAATGGATTGCTAATGTTTGGGGTAAGAAGTTAGGTATTCATGTTAGCTTTTGCAGAATGATTGAAAAGGGATTATTTGTGGTTCTTTTGAAATCGGATAATATGCAAGATAGGGTTTTGAAGAAAAAAATTGGAATGTGGGACATTCTTTGTTTAGGGAATTTCCATAGTCCCCTAAAGGGAATGTCGAGCAGGTTATTGCCCGTTCCTCCCCTAATTGGGTAGAAATTAAGAACCTTCAGCCCGAATTTTGTCCATTCATTCCTCAGATTTTGAAACCTTTGGGTTCAGTTCTGCAAGTTGAGGAATCGAGAACCACTCTCCCTCACCTGAATGTCAGGCCTCTTGTACCGCTTGATCCCGAGGTTGTCTTTCCTGACATTATTTATTTAGACTTTGAAGATGAGATCTTTGCATGGGAATTGTCCATGTTGGGCAATTTGGGGTTTTTTTTTTACTGCAAAATTAATGGGTTTATGAGAAAAGATTGCCCTTCTCTTAAAAATTCTCGCAGTGATAACTTTAACATTGCTTCAAAAGGCAATATGAGAGGTGATCGTAGTAAAGTGAAAAACTCTATTAATAATTCTAAAGAAGGTAATAATCTACCAGTGGATGACACCTCTGACAATGGCATTGAGAAGGTCAAATCGGGTCTTGAATGCCCGACTAATGATAGTAATGGTAATAAATTTGTTAGCCTCTCTAATCCTTTGTTTGAGGATGAGTATGAGCTTGTTCATGCCTATGATATGGATGCCCCTCCCAACACCCTAGTCATGTGTCACTTAGTACAGGTTAATTCTTCTAATTATGGTCAATACAAGATTGATAATTGCCCTCACCCTCCCAGATTGAATGCTCAACAGCTTGCTCTTGCAAGTATTAAGGAGAAAGCTGATTTTACAAGGAATGCTTACCAAATCCCCTCTGAGTTTAATATGAGTAACTCCTTATCTGGTAGCATGGATTCCATGGTGGATGCATCTTATGATAAGTAGATTGTGCGTTTTGAAGTAGATGGTATGGCTAATAGTAATTATGAGCAGTTTATAGAGGTTGTTAGTAAAAAGGTTAGGAAGAAAAGGAAAACATCAGACAAACAGACTCTCTCTAATGATAATAGTAAAAAAGGTAATGAAGTGCCATAATGTTTTAATAGGTTGTACAAGAACCAAAAACCCTCCACTAAATAGATTTATGATGATGCACGTTGGAATGTTAGGGGCTTGGAGATGCCTGACAGAAAATATGTGGTTAGGAAATGGTGTAATAGTAGCAAGGAGAAAGATATTATTTGCCTCCAAGAAATAAAAGTGGTAGGGTTCCATACCTATACTATGTTGAAATTTTTGTGGGGTCAATCCATTGGGTTCCATTCTAATCATGATAGGGGTAAAGGTGGCACTGCCATTTTGGTTGGTCCTAAGTGGGCAGGTAGGATTATTGCTAATGGTGTCTCCCCTTGCCAAAGGGCTTTGTGGGTCACTTTCAAAGAGAAGGATTGTGTTTTTCTTATTTGTAATATATATGTTGCTAATGACTATAGAGATAGAGCTATTTTTGGGGATTGGTTGACAATCGGCCTCCCGAATGCTCACTGGAGTTTTGTGGGTGACTTCAACATGATTGGGCATGGTGAAGATAAAAGTGGTGGCAATAAGCATTGTTGGAAGGGTAATGAACATTTCTTCTAGGCCAAGTTCAAGAGGAGATTTAATTTTGGCAGATCCTTTGGAGAGGAAAAAGGGCTCCTTCTTTGCTATTTGGTTCACATGGTGTAATAATGAAAGTGGTAGGCAGAGAATTTACTGTAGATTGGATATATTCTATGTAGATGCTTCTCTTTTCTCCTTTTCCTCACGGGGGGTCAGGCCCCTATTTGTGGTTCTCCTGCTAGTATTTCAGATCATTCCCCTCTCTATCACTGTAAATCTAAATCTTGACCCCTCTTCTGTGATCCGGCCTAAGAGGGAGAATGGATTCAGGCTTAATGTTTCTTTGCTTAAGTATGAGGATTATGGGGATGCTATTAAGATGGTTTCCCATTTGGCCAAGCTTTGCAATCCTGATCTCAGACCTAGGGAGCAATGGGAGGCTCTCACTGTTACTTGGAGGAAAATGTTTCAGATCATTGGTAAGAAGTATGCTATGGATAGGTCTATGGAGGAGTCCTACTTACAAAATAGGCTCAATGGTATTGAGAAGGAGCTTCAGAGTAAGGGGAATGACTTGGTTTTAGAGGGGCAGCTCTCCTCGGTCAAAAATCACATAAGGAAGTTACAACATTTCAAGATCCAAGGGTAGAAGGTAAGAGCTAAAATGAATTGGCTTAAAGGTGGTGAAAAGGGAACCAATTACTTCTTCAATCTTATTAGAGCCAAGAATAAAAGGGAATTTATTGAGGATATTCAAGTCAATAACACTCTCACCAATGATCCAATGTCCATTAAGGAGGCTTTCTTCAATTTCTACAGTCGCTTATTTTCTTATGAACATGGTGTTATGAACCAAGAGGCTCTTGAGAAATGCTTATTGTTAATCCCTAAAAAAGTTTCATGTGAGGAGGCCAATGCTCTAGGCCAAAATATCTCACTTGAGGAGATTAAAGTTGTTATCAATTCACTGGCCAATGGTAAGTTGCCAGGGTTAGATGGGTTACCTGTTGAATTCTATAAGATGGGGGAATGGATATGCTTGGAACTGTTTTCCTTGTATGAATATGTGTTTAATCGGGGATCTCTTGGAGAAAACATCAATAGAGGTGTCATTAAACTGCTACCTAAGGGTGGGGATAAGACTTTGGTTAAAAACTGGAAGCATATTACCTTACGGAATATCTCTTACAAGATTGTTGCAAAAGTCTTAGCAAGGAGGATTGTTGGTTTATTAAATAACTTCATTTATGCCACTCGGACTAGATTCATTAAAGGTAGATATATCCTGAAAAATTTGGCTACTAGTTGGGAGGCTATGCATTGGGCTAAAGCTGACAAGCAGAATGTTGCAATTATTCTTTTGGACTTTTAGAAAGCATACGATAGAATTGAGTGGCCCTTCATTAGAGGGATGTTGCAAGCTTTTGGATTTCCCTCATATTTCTGTAGATGAATTGATATTCTCTTTAAGGACTCTTCCATAGTCATTGACGTTAATGGTGAGCTCTTTGAACCTATTCCCCTTAAGAGGTCTATCAGGCAAGGTTGTCCCATTGCCTCGGCCTTGTTTGTCATTGTTAATGATGCACTTTTCTACATTCTGAGAGCTCCTGCCCTCAGTCCTCCTATCAGAGGTCTAAGCCTACCTAATTCTAGGGATCTGATCAATGCCCAATTTGCTAATGATATTGCTTTATTTTTTGTTTGAATGAGGAAAACTTTGCTAATTCTATGAATAGATTGCAATTTTTTTGTTTGGCTTCTAGATAAAATGTAGCTCCCCACAAATCTATAGTTCTTGGTTGGTCTTATGTTCCTCCAAGTTGGGTTACTTGCAAAGGTTGGCAATGGGCTAGACCGAATTCTATTGTTAGATATCTTGGTATTCCTTTTGCTATCAACCCTTATATTCAAGATATGTGGCTTTGGTTATATTCTAAAATTGAGAGGAAGCACTTAAAATGGTAGACTCATCTTCTCTCCTTGGCTAGAAGAGTGCAAATTGTGCAAAAGGTTCTTTCCTATCATCACATTTACTGTGTTTCAGCATGGTTTTTTACTAATTATCAAACCAATAAGCTTGAGAAGATCATGAGGGACTTTTTTATTGTTTGATGGGATGGGTCATAACAAGAGACATTATGTGAATTGGGATTGGTGTTGCAGACCAAGGACTATGAGTGGATTGGGTATCAAAGACCTCAGGGCCCATGGCATTGCTCTAGCTTCTGAATGGATTGTCAAAGATCTCAACAGTAATGAACCATAGAAGGTGTTGATCAAAAATAATATTGAAAGGTTTGTTATTAAAAAAGACAAAAAATGGAAGACTATCCCTTTATGTGATATTGTTTTGGGGGACTTTAATATCAAGGTGTTTGGTTCTAATATATTTGCTTTACTATGGAAGGCATAGTCACAGGTAAGGATTTTACTTTCTTCTAAGGTTTTTATAGGTAATTCTCCTTCATATGTTGTTATGGGCATATCTATCTGGTGGGGGGTGAGTTTAAACAATAAACCTCTTGGTCTGACTCAAAGTTGCTCTGCTAAAATTTGGAATGATAAAGGTATTTCTCTAATTAGAAATGTACTATTTGACAAC
>NC_081408.1:515882207-516000639 GCF_030272615.1 Cryptomeria japonica | reverse complement strand
TTATATGAATATACACATATTATACATAGAATATAATATTATACAATAGCGCGTACGCGCTGTTTATAGTAAAGATAGTGCGTACGCGCTGTTTAATGGAAAACACGCGCGTACGCACTTCTTACACTATAAATACCCCGTACGCACTTTTTAAACCATAAGTACCCCATACGCACTTTTGAATTTTTAGGCTTGGAAATAGGCCCTGGATAACAAAGCTACAGATTGGAAGTTTGATTTCCCTCCATTTCTCTCATTTTTGACGTGTTTTATTTTATCAACTTGGTTTATCGACTTTGTCATCATCAGGTTTACACTTCATAAAGTGGGTATTTCTAAAATTGCTACCATATTTTCACCCATCTTCTGAGCTTTCTAACCATATAATTTTTTTTCAATTTGAACAACAATAACATATTATTATTGAATTTCTTTTACTAGTGTCTCATAGTTCTCATAGACATAGGTGCACCATTTTTTGAATAACTTTTGATATACATATCCAAATTTAAAAAAATTTATATATTATTGTAGTGCACTTGATTCTTTACAATTTAAAAAAAAAAATTGTATTTTCGATTTGTTTAGTGCAACTTATGCTTCACGCACGAACAGGGACCAAATTTTCAAGATGTGCTCGATTCGAAAAATCATAAAAAAATAAATACTCAACAAAAAAATACGCATTTCTAGTGCTCACTCTTAACTATCTTTCTGCCAAAAGATTTTTCAAAATACTAAATCTAACTATGACTTTTTTGATGCGCACGTCAGACACTATGTTATGTTTTTCAGAAGAAAAAAAAAACAGGGTCAGTTTTTCGTGCGCGAAGGATTTGACCCCCTTAATCTTATCCAATTTTTAAAAAGTTTAGTAGTTTGGAAACTAGATTCAGAGTACTATAATATTTGTTCTTTTATTATCTTCATATCTTGAGTGGATGACTTTCAAATTTTGCCTCTAAGTTCAGGTTCACCTGATTTCAGAAAAAAAAGTGTCCACTTATACCCCCCTTTTTGACCACCATCTTTGTGCACTTACCCACATAATAAAATTAAAATCTAATCATCCATAAGGAAATTATGCGTAAACAACATTCACTGAATCTCAAATCAAAGCATAAACCAACATAGCATAATATCTGAATAAAAACATCACCACATAGTGTATCCATAATAACCACTGAAAAGTCAACCACGGTCAAAATAGTATCAAAAAATTATGATCGAGGGAGGGGTACTACTAATCAACACTTATCTATCGATCCTAGACTTTCATTATGAGCTCATTTTGATTGTTGGGGATTCTTCACCTAGAATCTCTACATTTTTGTAGCCTCCTCTGGTCCATTATTTTCCCTTTTCTCCACCCTTGACTCCCTCTATCCCATAACATACAACCACTCCCTTGACCTAACTATCTTTCCCATACCATGTCTACCCCAGGCTGAAATGTAGAGTGTCATCCCATTTATGCTCACCTTGTAATCCTAATATCCTCCCATTATCCTAGCTCCTTCTACTCTCATACCTTTATACCATTTCTTCTCTTTTCCCACTACCTTATACTATACAACACCATTTCCCACATCCTATTAACTTCCTTCTACTATAATCCATCTTATTGTTAATCCTTTGAATTCTATTTTACACCCTACTACCACACTACATACTCTTATAGATCTTCTCATGAGTTATTTCCCTCCTACCATTTCCCCTATTATTTCTATTTTTTTTTTAATAGTTCCTCCTACACATGATACTTATACCATTTTTTGATCCATTAAGTGAGACCTTAATATTCCCACCCTAATACCAACCCCAATATATCTAAATTCTCTAGGCCATTACTATACCCTACTATCTCGATCTCCTCATAAGCCCTAGTTTGTCCCTAGACTACCTCTTATATAAGTAGAGGACTTCTATTCTTTGATACTTCAATCTCTCTCCCACCTTCTAGTATTCTTGCTATCATAGTGATCACATCGACTCTTGTTAACATAACTTTTGAGGATGCCTTCTTATGTTACATGAATTCACAGTCTATCAAAACATATCAAAAGTAGAACAAAAGAGAGAAGAGAACCAAATGAAAGAAAGAATTTTAAAAAAAAACAACTTACACTTAATAACGATGTAAAAGGAAACATATTTTATCATCATTAAAGGCTCAAAAATAAAATAAATACAATGATCCTAAGGCTTCAAAATTTTAAATATCAGGTCTTTACAAATAAATATTCTCACATCAACTCATATGAGCTCAATACATTCATAGCTAGATATTAGAATAGAAAAAGGAAGTATAGAGAAAAGAAAGAAAGAATGGACCATGAGAAAATGCACAAAATTGTTTACCACAAAGTAGACTAGCGGTTGGACCTGGCAAAGGTCCAATGTGTAACACCGATAGGAATTCAACTGTGCCCATTTTGCAGGTGAAGACTCTAAAAGAGGCAGAGCCAGTGCTGATAAGAACCTGAAAGTACAACGACAAGCTGACTCTGAAATGAAATAACATACATCTAGAGATGTTGTAACAAGGTCATCGCCTTGCTTTGAACTTCTCCCACGAACACGAACTTATTCCCAGTACCAGAAAATCACACAGAAGTAACTGCATTCTAGGAACCCAAGCTCATGAAGAAATTACATCAAGTGTCTACACGCAACTGATAAAGTTTTCAAGAAACCATTTCCAATCTAGAAACTCTAAGAAGACGCCCACAATTATATCTGTGATCGATTTTACTATATATGTTTTGATGGGAGTGCCTTCAACAGTAGCATAAAGATGTAGCTCTGCAACAACCATATGAAGATTTTGCAAGAGAGAAATAATGAGAGATGGATTATGAGAATCTGAAGCAGTGCAAGACAAAAAAAATTAGTAATCCAAATGTGAGTGTACACTTCAGCACTGAGGTTTTCAAAACTTGTTGCACTCTATTTTTTGGCTGATGAGATATATTATGACCACCAAGTCTTTTGTTTTTGTCAATTTGGTTTTCTTGAAAATTTGGGTTATCAGAGAAATTGGTAATGGGCATTGGGTTTCATTGCATTTGGTTTCAAAGTATATTTTATCTTGGTTTTTCATTCATCCCTTTCAGTAACCGTGACCACTAATTTTTTTTATCTTTGTTAATCTTCACTGGTTTTTAGAGAAATTGGTGATGGCTATTGGAATTGATTGGTTCGGGTTTTAAGTTCAATATAATCGTGGTTTTATATTTTCAAATTGGGCAACAATTGAATTTTCATGATTATTATGTATTTTTGGTCATTTCTTGGCATCCAACTATAGCTAAAGAGGTTTTTTTTAAATGTCACTTAGATATTTTAACTGTTAGGTTTGCTACATTGGATTCAGTCTTAATCAGGGTTTCTTGGGTTTGGAAAGTTCTCTGCAATTAAGTTTTTCAATTGGGCCGAGAAACAAGTTTTCCTATAAAATAATTTGAAATGGGTAGCATTTTAGTCCAAGAATTGTTATAAACTGGAATAGGGGCACTGCAGTGTGAAAATAATGGGAATTGATTGTATTAGATTAAAGCAAAAATATGCCCACAAAAACAACCGAGCTTGTTAAAGTCAATTTTCATGTAATTCTACCATACAAGCAATGAGGGAATTCATTGCAATGTAAGGCAGTAAAGGCAGTAATTGCAGTTAAGTCTTTTGTATTCACAGTGCAATATAGTCCCTTGTACTCATGTACATTTAGGAATTAAGCAGGATGGTTTTCGTTCCAATGTAGTTGAAATTTCTGCAATTTCCTTTTTAACAATTGCAATGGCTTTATTTCAGTATATCTTGAAGATGAGATCATAAAATCATAAAAACTCTGCCAAAAGTATGAAGACAACTCAGAAATATATGCAATCCCATGATATGCAAATATTCTAAAGCATGAAGCCAGTCATCTCAAATCCATCAACAAGACCGCTAGCAAATTACAATGAAACTAACAAATTTATATGCTCAAAATTTTGGGGGAAAACAACAAGAGGAAAAACCGACAATCAAGAAAACAAGAATTTCTCACAACAACCATACCTATTGGCTAAAAAAAAATAACTCTGGTTAATTCAGAATGCCCCAAATGATTCAATGCCTTGATGATATATTTGATCACTCGTTTGTCTCGAAGTGTCTGATTTGATTTCCCAGTTATGCTATGTTTCCACTTTTTCTTTCTTAAAGAAGTTTTTGATTGTATCTATTTTATCACCATGTTTATTCTGTAGTAATTGTTCAAGGTTCTCATAAATAACTTGGACTGTATATATTGATTTTACAATGATCAACATGTTAATTATTTAAAAATACTATACAAACCTTTGTTGCCTATGAAAGTTCATACTGCATGATCTTTCTCAAGATGAAGTTTTGTTTGGTTAGATTAGTGTTTGTGATATGGATGGCTCTATCAAATCTTTACCACCTATGAAAGATGCATTACAAATTTGTAATATAATTTTTACAAATTGATATATTTTTATACCCTAGCAATACCTGATGCATGACAAATTTGTAATACAACTTTTACACATTGATATATTTGCATACCTAACAATTGGCATCACAAACAGTTCCAGATACGATAGGCATAAGAGACTCTGTAGGTGGGATCTCAAACCTGGAATAGTCTGATATGCACTTTTCTTTCCTTACAATATAAGGTGGGACTTGGGCGGTGCGGCTGAATGGTGCGAAGGGCAAATGTTAACTTGTAGCATTGTTGGATGGCATGTTAAAGACGCGGAATTATCCACCTGCACAGCTGGTTATTATTAGTTGGCATGTATCATTGATAACCAAAGCCCATTGTTGCTAGATGAAAACGCTTTTTTTTTGGCTCACAAAACAGTTTGACACGAACAACCGCCCCTTTCATGCCATTTTTGTCAATGGAAACTCCACAGCTGCTTGGCCCTGCCATTAGAATGTTGTCTCACGCCAGTAAAATTCGACATCTTCCAAAAATTTATGTCCTTTAGCATGCTGAAATTTTAGGTTGCCAAAAAAAGGTTTACAATGCTTATATATCCGTTCACCGCTACGGGACTATTTTAAACATTTTTTAAGTGGAAGCACATATCATGCTTAATTGGATGTTAGATGACATAGATTTTGAAACAAGATTATTTATATAATCACTACCTACACTATAATTCACTGCCATAGGTGGAAGCACATATGCAGCAGTGAACAACGATTATAACTGAGGGCATTTGTCATCATTAATTTAGGGGAAAGTATATATTGGGAAGCAATATGCCAGATACTGCAACTCGTATACTATTGTTTCACATGATGAGAAGGAACATTACATTGATTCTAGGGAATGGGGAGGATAAATGTAATTATTGGATATTTGTCATTTTACACTTAAAATAAAACGGATTGCATTCCAATACTTTAATAAATAAATTTTATTTAAGAGGAATTATAAAGTGAATATTTTTTATACAAGGAAAATTTTAAGGAAAAGAATTAATCCTATCTTGATACTTCATCTTTTGATCAAAATTTAAATTAAATTGTTTATTTTTCTTTTTCTAAAGATTGTATTCACCACTTTGAAATTACTTATATAATTTTGAATTTTGGGTCCCATGATTGTAAAATTATTAAACATTAAATTAATAAAAAAAATTCTAATCATTTAGTTTTCCATTATTATTCAATAATAATAATAATACTCCTATCTTGATACTTCATATTTTGGTAATTATTAAAATGGTAACATCCATAAGTTTGAATTGTGAATTTAAAATAAAGAAGGACGCCCAAATAATAAATCGAAGAGGTCCTGGAATTATATAAATAAAACATGATTAAATTACCTCTATAAGAATATTTGCCATTAATTTACATACAAAGGTCCCATACTTCTTTTTGCATTCCCGTTATCTAACCCAAGTGGATCACTTATAATGCAAGGCATCGACAAAGGATAGCGCGGACAAAGGTAAAGGCAAGGAGGACAAGGACTTTAAAGGCCTATTCAAGTTCCTCACTAACGAATGGGCTAAGAAGCTGCTCTGTAAGAAGAGTCGTGGGAAAAAGAATTAATTTTCTACATGTGGAGAAGTTTTTTGTCTATGCGGTGTAGTAGGTTGGATAGGTCTAGTTTCGTCTTATGTTTATATTTTAATGCTTATAGCCCTACGTGGCACTGGAAGTATACTCTGACTGGTAGTATTTTATTGTTGATAAACTCTCGTAAGATGGTTTTTGTTTTTGATAGAGGTAAAAGGCTGCTTCTGTGCTGATTGTTTTCAGACAATGGTCCTTCCATTGTTCTCTTAATTGTACCCAATCAGCCCCCTCATTTTTTACTGCTTTTATTATCAAAAACATGCAAGGCACCAACTTTATGGTGCTCTGCACCGACTTTATGTGGTAGGGGGGTAACTTTACTGCCAAAAATGGCACCGGCGGTGAGTCCATTGACGATGCAATGGCTCGAACCAGCCAAGAAGAATTGATGACTTGGGATTTTAATGGCTTTGTCTGACCATGCTCCTCTGTGTGGCTGGCACATGTATTCACTCAGTTTTTAATTAAATTTAGAATCCCTATCTACACATCTAATTAAGGTTCCTATTGTTGCAAAATCTCTTGTAATCTCAGGAGTACGTTTAGTGTGGATTGCAGGAGTACGTTTAGTGTAGTTTAGCCTGATCAAAACTTTTCGGTGATTGAATTGACTAATAATTTTTCGACATAGCAAAAACTTACTGGCGTGACGTGAAATCAAGAATTCGTGGCGTGAGACTCTTTCCCGACATGGGCTACCCCCAAGGGGAATAGCCTATTGGCTAAAAATATTGTACGATCACACACAATATTTGAAGTTTGCCCACTTGGTTGAGTATAGCCCAGAAGCTGAAATGGCCATAGGATTGAACCCTCCTTGTAAAATTTTCAGCTAAACCTGCATAAGAGATTATGGATCTAGCTAGAAATAAAGGAAAACAGAACAAAAATAGAGCATTAAGAAATCTAAATCAAGTGAAATTCTTATATTAATTCATTGTTCTTTATAGTAGCTGAAAGCATGATTTATACAGCACTTGAACCACCGCATGATCTAACATTACGGTAAAGACAAGAGAAGACTGAAATCAGCAGCCTTAATTAAGGCAGAAAGAATGAATCTAAATCTAACAGAGATCGATTAGTAAGGTTAGTGATCCACAATCTGCGGTAGTGAACTAATAGTTATTTGAAGTTGGAATTAACCACCAACACCCACCCTTAATTCTAACCAAGGAAAGAGGAAAGAAGAAAGAATTGAGGAAAGAGGAAAGAGGGAAATCCTAGTGGGAATAAAACCCCCCCTCAAAATTAACACTAACTCTGCTTGATACCTAATATGCTACAATGTCTTGCGACCAAATATCTTGCAGAAAGTGCCTATTTGTTCCTTCACAAAGGAGAGAAAGAATGTCAATACAAAATGTAGCAAAATGAATGTTGTAGTAGGTTCCCGTGCAACAAATGATGTCTCTTCCTTTTGGAAGATAGAAACCTCGAGCTGTCAAACTACTGAATTCCCACTCAAGTGAAATGTATGAAGGAATAAAGATGAATGGCTCTAGAAAATACTCATGTTTCTCCAATCCAATGCTGAAATGTGACTTTTCCATACAAGATTCAGGAACACTGACAACTGAAGTGAGAGATTTGTTCGAATGTGAATCAAGATGTGTCAAGATAGTAGCATGGAGTGGCTGAGAGGGAACAAGAGAATCCAAACCAAAAGAAGATGCAACTTGATGTGAGCTAACATCGGAGAGAAGACATGTGCCCTCAATATTGTCATCATGATCTAGGAGAGATTCAACAAACAAATGATAAATGTCTAATAGGATGATATCTCGCACATCAAGTGGACAAGAATGAACCTGCTGAAGAGAATCTGAAGTAGCATTCGAAGAAGCCAAGATCTCTATCAAACTTGTAGTTGGAGGTGTGGAAAGAGGAGAAGCAGGAGGAGATGTCTCTGTGTAATCAAGACAATCAAGTCTCTTCCAATAAGCAATTTCATCTTCAGTGCCATCATCATACATAGGATCATCATCATTATCAAGGGAGAGAAGCATGTCTTCATCTGGAAATGGAGGTTCATTGGGATCTCCGTACATTTCCCATATAGTGGCCCAAAGAGTGCAAGGGCACTCAATGTGTGATAGAGCCCATGATGTATAGTCCCCAACAGTTAAACCAATTAATCCTAAGACATGATCATTTCTACTTTCCCATGCAGATTTCTGCCAACAAGTACTTGGTTTGGGAGTAAGTCCATATAAATGAGGCAAAAGATGAATCCAGTGACAATGCTTTAGAATTCCATTACGCCAAGACTTGTAATTTTCCTCTTCCAAAAAGATGACAGATTGATGATATCTAATTCCCATTTTAGACCAGACTACCCCTTTTGGAACTTTATTTCAGTTCATTTGTAATACAAAAATACCAATAGATTCCCCCAAAGCAATGAGAATTCCATTCTAAAACAGCTCAGAATTTCATTACCTGCAAAAAAATAAATGTTCTGCTCCTCCCTTCTAGCTTCAGGCTCTGATATCATGTAAAATTTTCAGCTAAACCTGCATAAGAGATTATGGATCTAGCTAGAAATAAAGGAAAACAGAACAAAAACAGAGCATTAAGAAATCTGAATCAAATGAAATTCTTATATTGATTCATTGTTCTTTACAGTAGCTGAAAGCATGATTTATACAGCACTTGAACCACCGCATGATCTAACATTACGGTAAAGACAAGAGAAGACTGAAATCAGCAGCCTTAATTCAGGTAGAAAGAATGAAACTAAATCTAACAGAAATCGATTAGTAAGGTTAGTGATCCACAATCTGCAGTAGTGAACTAATAGCTATTTGAAGTTGGAATTAACCACCAACACTCCTAACATACCCTGTGATGCCCAAGTAAGAGTAGAGGAAACCATCACTGTTTATCCCGCACACCCAACTGAAAGGAGGACCATGTTTCTATCCAATCTAGGTCAGCAATTAGCGTTCACTATGGAGACCATTCATTTATTTGTGCCAAATCCTGCAATAACTTCATCTGAAGCTACTGAGATGATAAGTGACGCCCTGAGTAAGCTTTTGGTGACCTACGATTTCATTGTAGGAAGACTTGAGTTCGATGCCCATGAAGAGGGTTCTGTTCACCGGTCAGTCTTAAATTACACACGTTAAATAATGTTTTAAATTTAAAGTGTCAGTCAATTCTGAATGTCTCATATTTTTAAATCTAAATGACTGTCTCACATTTTTAAATCTAAAAATCAAAGCTTAATATGTGTTCGCCTCTACCTCCACCAACTTATCACTCTCATTCCGCAATTCCTATCTAGATTAGATTCGTTCTCTCTCATTCCACAATTCCTATCTAGATTAGATTCGTTTATAAATTTAGAATATTAGAAGCTCAAATGGAACTCAAGTATTCTAGATACACTCCTTAGAATGAGACATATATTCACTTACAATACCAGTGGAGGAAACATTTCCATGCAATGGTGCAACTTAAAGCTGTGATTGCTTGCTTGCTGCTACTCCACATTTATTAAATAGATGGTAAGTTTGATTAAAACATTTAACGCTACTTCCCATTCTATATAAAAATAAGAGTTGTTCTATATAAAAATAAGAGTTGAATTTAGCAACCAAATTCATAGAATAATATGTATGATCAGCTAGAATAATAAGTCTATTTGATTTATTGCTCAAACACATATTTTTCTCCCTCTCCATTCAATTTCTCTTCTCTTTAAAGAGATGTCAGTGCCGCCGCTTCTTTTATTTTCAGTTACACTCAATCAGATTCTCTCGCCATAAAAGAATATTTGTAACATTTTTCAAATGAATGTCATTGAACCGAATAATATGGATGATATTAAAATCGAGTCCTCTCAAACACATTGATATCACCAACACTACACCGCATTTTCAAATATTATATGAGCACACACCATATTTGAAGTCTGCCCATTTGGCTGAGTATAGCCCAGAAGCTGAAATGGTTGTAGTATTGAGCACTCTTAATATACCGTGTGATGCCCAAGTAAGAGTGGAGGAAACCATGACTTGTTTATCCCGCACAGCCAACAGAAACGAGGACCATGTTTGTGTAATTCATTACTAAGGATCAAAATTTGTGTATGAAAATAATTCATTAGAAGACCTTATCCAAGAGGTAAAAATAAGGGTTTTTCAATTGTTTTGAATGTAATAAACATGGTCATAGATCTTATGAGTGCCCAATCTTACAACAATCTAGAGGAGTGAACATATCTGAAGAGGATAGGGGAATTGTTATAAACTGGAATAGGGGCACTGCAGTGTGAAAATAATGGGAATTGATTGTATTAGATTAAAGCAAAAATATGCCCACAAAAACAACCGAGCTTGTTAAAGTCGATTTTCATGCAATTCTACCATACAAGCAATGAGGGAATTCATTGCAACGTAAGGCAGTAAAGGCAGTAATTGCAGTTAAGTCTTTTGTATTCACAGTGCAATATATTCCCTTGTACTCATGTACATTTAGGAATTAAGCGGGATTGTTTTCGTTCCAATGTAGTTGAAATTTCTGCAATTTCCTTTTTAACAATTGCAATGGCTTTATTTCAGCATATCTTGAAGATGAGATCATAAAATCATAAAAACTCTGCCAAAAGTATGAAAACAACTTAGAAATATATGCAATCCCATGATATGCAAAGATTCTAAAGCATGAAGCCAGTCATCTCAAATCCATCAACAAGACCACTAGCAAATTACAATGAAAGCAACAAATTTATACGTTCAAAATTTTGGGGGAAAACGACAAGAGGAAAAACCGACAATCAAGAAAACAAGAATTTGTCACAACAACCATACCTATTGGCTAAAAAAAATAACTCTGGTTAATTCAGAATGCCCCAAATGATTCAATGCCTTGATGATATATTTGATCACTCATTTGTCTCGAAGTGTTTGATTCGATTTCCCAGTTATGCTATGTTTCCACTTTTTCTTTCTTAAAGAATTTTTTGATTGTATATATTTTATCACCATGTTTATTCTGTAGTAATTGCTCAAGGTTCTCATAAATAACTTGGACTGTATATATTGATTTTACAATGATCAATATGTTAATTATTTAAAAATACTATACAAACTTCTGTTGCCTATGAAGGTTCATACTACATGATCTTTCTCAAAATGAATTTTTGTTTGGTTAGATTGGCATTTGTGATATCGATGGCTCTATCATATCTTTACCGCCTATGAAAGATGCATTACAAATTTGTAACATAATTTTTACAAATTGATATATTTTTATACCCTAGCAATACCTGATGCGTGACAAATTTGTAATACTTTTACACATTGATATATTTGTATACCTAACAATTGGCATCACAAACAGTTCCAGATACGATAGGCATAAGAGACTCTGTAGGTGGGATCTCAAACATGGAATAGTCTGCTATGCACTTTTCTTTCCTTAAACTATAAGGTGGGACTTGGGCGGTGCGGCTGAATGGTGCGAAGGGCAAATGTTAACTTGTAGCATTGTTGGATGGCATGTTAAAGACGCGGAATTATCCACCTGCAGAGCTGGTTATTATTAGTTGGCGTGTATCATTGATAACCAAAGCCCACTGTTGCTAGATGAAAACGCTTTTTTTTTGCTCACAAAACAGTTTGATACGAACAACCGCCCCTTTCGTGCCATTTTCGTCAATGGAAACTCCACAGCTGCTTGGCCCTGCCATTAGAATGTTGTCTCACGCCGGTAAAATTCGACATCGGCCAAAAATTTATGTCCTTTAGCATGCCGAAATTTTAGGTTGCCAAAAAAAGGTTTACAATGCTTATATATCCGTTCACCGCTACGGGACTATTTTAAACATTTTTTTAAGTGGAAGCACATATCATGCCTAATTGGATGTTCGATGACATAGATTCTAAAACACGATTATTTATATAATCACTACCAACACTATAATTCACTGCCATAGGTGGAAGCACATATGCAGCAGGCACATATGCAGCAGTGAACAACGATTATAACTAAGGGCATTTGTCATCATTAATTTAGGGGAAAGTATATACTGGGAAGCAATATGCCAGATACTGCAACTCATATACTATTGTTTCACATGATGAGAAGGAACATTACATTGATTCTAGGGAATGGGGAGGATAAATGTAATTATTGGATATTTGTCATTTTACACTTAAAATAAAACGGACTGCCATTCCAATACTTTTATAAATAAATTTTATTTAAGAGGTATTATAAAGTGAATATTTTTTATACAAGGAAAATTTTAAGGAAAATAATTAATCCTATCTTGATACTTCATCTTTTGGTTAAAATTTAAATTAAATTGTTTATTTTTGTTTTTCTAAAGATTGTATTCACCACTTTGAAATTACTTACATAATTTTGAATTTTGGGTCCCATGATTGTAAAATTATTAAACATTAAAATTAAAAAAAAATATTCTAATCGTTTAGTTTTCCATTATTATTCAATAATAATAATAATACTCCTATCTTGATACTTCATATTTTAGTAATTATTAAAATGGTAATATCCATAAGTTTGAATTATGGATTTAAAATAAAAGAGGACGCCCAAATAATAAATAGAAGAGGTCGTGAAATTATATAAATAAAACACGATTAATTTACCTCTATAAGAATATTTGCCATTAATTTGCATACAAAGGTCCCATACTTCTTTTTGCATTCCCGTTATCTAACCCAGGTGGATCACTTATAAATTTATATAAAAAGGAGGTTACCCATGAAATGTGAAGATAAAATGAAGTAGATATAAATAACCCTAATGGTGCCCATTGATATCGGTGCCACTAAACCCTAAAATATGTAAAAATGAAGATTATTTTTTGTACAACAGTTTTAATAAAAATCACTAAAATATATTGTAAACATGTAGGCAACATGCAAGGCACGTGATGAGCTGTTCTAATTTCATGCAAATGCACACACACAGAGCATCTGTCACCAGTTGAATCGTGATGGAGTTGTTCGTAAACATAACACTGAAGAGGGCAGAGAACTTCATGGTGCTCTGTACCGACTTTATGTGCCAGGGGGGTAACTTTACTGCCAAAAATGGCACCGGCGGTGAGTCCATTTACGATGTAATGGCTCGAACCAGCCAAGAAGAATTCACGACTTGGGATTTTAATGGCTTTGTCTGACCATGCTCCTCTGTGTGGCTGGCACATGTATTCACTCAGTTTTTAATTAAATTTAGAATCCCTATCTACACATCTATTTAAGGTTCCTATTGTTGCAAAATCTCTTGTAATCTCAGAGTACGTTTAGTGTGGATTGCAGGAGTACGTTTAGTGTGGTTTAGCCTGATCAAAACTTTTCGGTGATTGAATTGACTAATAATTTTTCGGCATATCAAAAACTTACCGGCGTGACGTGAAATCAAGAATTCGCGGCGTGAGACTCTTTCCCGACGTGGGCTACCCCCAAGGGGAATAGCCTATTGGCTAAAAATATTGTACGATCACACACAATATTTGAAGTTTGCCCACTTGGTTGAGTATAGCCGAGAAGCTGAAATGGCCATAGTATTTAACCCTCCTAACAGACTCTGTGATGCCCAAGTAAGAGTAGAGGAAACTATCACTGTTTATCCCGCACAGCCAACTGAAAGGAGGACCATGTTTCTGTCCAGTCTAGATCAGCAATTAGCGTTCACTATGGAGACCATTCATTTCTTTGTGCCAAATCCTGCAATAACTTCATCTGAAGCTACTCAGATGATAAGTGACGCCCTGAGTAAGCTTTTGGTGACCTACGATTTCATTGTAGGAAGACTTGAGTTCGATGTCCATGAAAGACGCCTTTAAATCAACTGTTGTGGAGCAAGGGTTCTGTACATCGGTCAGTCTTATATTACACACATTAAGCAACATATTAAATTCAAAGAATGTCAGTCAATTCTGAATGTCTCACATTTTTAAATCTAGAAATCAAATCTTAATATATGTGATTTAAGCCGTCTATTATTCACCTCTACCTCCACCAACTTATCTCTCTCACTCCACAATTCCTATCCTATTATAAATTTAGAATATTAGAAGCTCAAATGAAACTCAAGTATTCTAGATACACTCCTTAGAATGAGACATATATTCACTTACAATACCAGTGGAGGAAACATTTCGACGCAATGGTGCAACTTAAAGCTGTGATTGCTTGCTTGCTGCTACTCCACATTTATTAAATAGATGGTAAGTTTGATTATAACATTTAACGCTACTTCCCATTCTATATAAAAATAAGAGTTGAATTTAGCAACCAAATTCATAGAATAATATGTATAATCAACTAGTTCACACGAAAATGTTAGATGATATATCAATTTTGCATTATTATTAGATAAATGTCGGAAGCTCCAATCGATCTTAAGTCTATTTGATTTATTGCTCAAACACATATTTTTCTCCCTCTCCATCCAATTTCTCTTCTCTTTAAAGATGTCAATGCCGCCGCTTCTTTTGTTTTCAGTTACACTCAATCAGATTCTCTCGCCATAAAAATAAGAATATGTGTAACATTTTCAAATGAATGTCATTGAACCGAATAATATGGATGATATTAAAATCGAGTCCTCTCAAACACAGTGATATCACCAACACTACACCGCATTTTCAAATATTATATGAGCACACACCATATTTGAAGTCTGCCCATTTGGCTGAGTATAGCCCAGAAGCTGAAATGGTTGTAGTATTGAGCACTCTTAATATACCGTGTGATGCCCAAGTAAGAGTGGAGGAAACCATGACTTGTTTATCCCGCACAGCCAACAGAAACGAGGACCATGTTTGTGTAATTCATTACTAAGGATCAAAATTTGTGTATGAAAATAATTCATTAGAAGACCTTATCCAAGAGGTAAAAATAGAGGGTTTTTCAATTGTTTTGAATGTAATAAACATGGTCATAGATCTTATGAGTGCCCAATCTTACAACAATCTAGAGGAGTGAACATATCTGAAGAGGATAGTGTAGAGTCATCTATTTATGAAGATGTACCAAAATTTGGAGAGTCGTTTCTCATGAAACAAGTGTTGTTAAAGCTTAACAAAGATATTTAAGAACCTGCTTAAAGAAAAGCATTGTTCAAAACCACCTACAAGACTAAATGTAAATGTTGTAAGGTTTTATTGATAGTGGAAGTACTGACAACCTTGCATCCACTAAAATGGTTGATAAATTAGGCTTAAAGAACACAACACATCCAACTCCAATTAAGGTGTCTTGGTTGCAAAAAGGACACCAAGTATTGGTAAATGAATAGTGGCAAGTAGAGATTCGTATAGGAAGTTACAAAGACCAAGTAACTGTTGGTATTTTGATGATGTTTAGTTGTGATTGTCATTGATGGACACACACTTGTTTGTTATATGAGTTATTCTCAACCGGTACTATGTGATGTATTGTTCAAACCGGTATTGTATGTCATTGTATGCATAGTCTTTGTTTGTTGAAGACTATTGGTGTTTGCAGAAGGAGCTTACCAATCAAAGCATGATCGAGGACCTAAAGGGGTATGAGGACTTCAAGTGGTACGAGGACCCCAAGCGGCAGCCAATCTTTTTAAGAACGGAACACTATGTTCCAGTTTATCAGTCTTTGTTTGTAAACCAGTAATCGGTATACTCTGTTTTGTTAACCGGCAAACTTGTAAAGTGTGATGAGTTATCATCCACTGACACCGATGCGATGATTCTGTGTCGTGTTACAAATTATGTCTAGATGCATTGTACCTAGGAAATTGTAGTCTAATCTCATTGGACCGACATGAAATCGGATTCCTATATGAGGACATCATGTCTAGGGTTTTATATATATATATGTGAGTAGAAGGATTGCATAAGAAGATTAGGTTTTTGTAAGAAGGTATCTTGTGACAAAGATTGAACGTGCGAAGGATAGAAGACTGAAGTAATGTTGCAATGCATTAATAGAGAGAAATCAAGCATCTAACCAAGCATTTTGTGCTACTTTGTAGATCACTTACTTGTTGATTACTAATATCTTTGACAAGTCAGAAACCCTTAACCGGGTAGGCTTAGTTAAGCCTGTTCAAAATCCTCTAACAAGGTGGTTCACAGTTGTGGATCTGAAATCCTTTAACAGGGTAGTCTTTAACAGAACTTATCTCCTAACAAAGATCAGGATTCCTAACAGGATCTATTTTGGTGAAGAACACTGTAAGGCCTTAATCGGTCTGGTTGCTATTCTGCAGATAGTAGACTTGTGAGTTTTACTCACCGTGATTTTTCCCATTTGGGTTTCCACGTCAAAATATCTTGTGTTATGGTGATTGTGTTATTGTGGGTGAATGCTTTAGTTGTTATTTGTCTTTTCTGTGTATTAATTGGTTTACTATTTAAAAGGCTATACCGGTCTGCAATAAATTTGCTTAAGTGTTTGGTAAAGTTTTTGGGTATACTAATTCACCCCCCTTAGTATTCATCAATTGGTATCAGAGCCAACCTTTCTTTAATTCTAACCACTTGAAAGGAGATATGGGGGAATATAGCATGAGCGAACTCACTCACCATCTGGCTAAATCTGAGAGAGCCTATGATGATAAGGTCAAGAATAAAGCCTCTTTAGCCAAAAGAAGAGAACTTGCTGAGCAAATGCTGTAAATTATTGAAAACAACTCTTCTGATGAAGCAGACATGGATGCCATAGTTGAAGAAGTGGAGAAACTGAATGAGCCCAAAACTAACCCGAGGAGGGAGCTGGAAGGACTATCCATTAGGATGAGTCAAGAACTGGAAAATCGAAGAAAAGTTGAAGATCTAGTGAAGGACAAGGAACACGAGATCTCTAAGTTGAAACAAGAAATTGGTACCATTACCACTTATCTACGAGAGGGTAAGGAAGAGAAAGAAGAAATGCAAGCAGAACTGAATGCAGCCATTTCTTAGAATGAAACCCTAATGAAGACTAATGAAGCTCTTTCCAAGGAACTTGCTGAGACGAAGGAGATACTTGCAAAGTTCAACCAAAGTGCTGCAAAGTTGGACCAAAAGTTGGAATCAATGAAGCCATCAAATGATACCTCTGGACTTGGTTTCTCTGCATATGAGGAAGGTGAATCCTCTGGAACCAAGACTGATGCACTAAAAGAGCAACCAGTACCTAAAAACAGTAGTAAAAGCAATGGTAAGCCAAAGTTCGAACATGTATGCTTTAACTATCATAAGGAAGGACATACTGCCAATGTATGTAGGAGCAAGGCTTATAATAATTTCCCTTACATGCAAAACAATGTGTATGACCACAAGGCTAGAACTAGTAGATTTAATGGTCATCGTTATGCATGCAACAAGTTTGGGCATAGATCTTTTGAGTGCAGGTCGGTTATGAACAACTCTAGAGGTTATGCATCAAGATCAAAAGGAGTTGTCCTAGAACCTCCTATGAACCGGAACCCAAACCGGTATAGAACCTATGACCATAGGTCAAATGGTTATGGAGCAACGAATGGTTGGAGAGAAACCTGTGTGATCTGTCGTGGTAGTGGTCACACTACTGCAACATGTAGGAGAAAGAATGGAAATGTAAACACCGGACCATGGAGAGTACCTGGTATGGTATGCTATCATTGTAACAAACCAGGACATATTTCCAGATCATGCAGACTGAGACAGAATCCATCGGGAGACAAACTGGTTGACCCAGAAGGAAAGGTCAATGTTGAAACCGTTCAAGCTGATATGGATAAAATTTGGAAAAAGAAATTTGAAGAGAAGCCACAAGGTGCACTAGTTTCTACACCCAGTGTGGAGAACCTTGAATCGACAAATTGAGATTTGAAAAGCTTAAGGGGGAACATATCAGTAACAATGTTTTGAACCCCCAAAGTATATTGGTAAATTTATTTTGTCTGTATTAGTTACCTGTCAACCGATAGAAGAAATGAAGTGGTAAAAGGTAAAATTAGGGTTTGTACCCTAACGGTGATGCATTTATTATGGTAGTTAGGAGCATGTATAAAGGTGACTCTTGTAGTCATTTTTACTTACCTATTTTCGAAGAAGAATTTTCTAACCTGAGCAGAGCGACAAAAGCGATCAATCTTGCATTTGAAGAAATCCAGAAAGAAATCTTGAGCTAGACCTTGCAGTCATTTCAAGTTATCCAGAGTGGAGGTCAAAGTTGTAAAGCAAGCTCTTTGAGAAGTGTGTTGTGCTAGACATCGGAGTGAAAAGGTATTTTTCATCAAATCACTCTTATCATTCAAAATTATTTAGACATGGCTTCTACATCCAAAGTCTCTTCTAGTTCTTCTGCACCTAAGGAGTCATCTGAATCTCTTAGGAAGAAATTAAAATGCAATGCCCTCTCTCAAATTCCCATCATAGTCATTTTTGAAGGGGATGTTTCTGGTTATATTGATTGCAGACAGGAAGACCTAGGGTCTCTAGTGATTCACTCCCAGTTGAGTTTGTTTTGTGGAAAAGATAAGAAGATTAAACCAGAGTACAGCATGATCAAGAAGAAGAAACTCCACAATGCAATATATTTTCTCAAGGAATTCAAAGAAGATCATATAAGAATTATTCTTAGTAGGGTTCATGGTGACAAAATGTATCTTGAGCAAACCCATGATATTACACCGGAGGCAATCTATTATGTGACCGGTTTCTACAATATTGGAGAAGTCCCTGTTCTTCGTAAGATCACAAAAACTAGAGTGACAAAGCTCACCGGTTTTGTGAGTGACAAGAGGGTAATGATTGTCAACACCATTGAAGATGACTTGGTGAAGTATGCATGCATGGCGATCAGGTATAGAGTATTCTATGCTAGCAGAATGAATTTTGTTCCTACAACTGTGATACATGCTACTTATCGGATGATCAAGGATGATGCAGAATATGACTTGTGTACTTGCATGCAAAAACAACTCATGGAGAATTTGAAATCCATTAAAGAGGACAAGACACTAAGGTTTAAATTTGGTCAACTACTTGTCGGATTGTTTTTCTACTTTCAAGGGTATTTTTCGGGAGTTGGTGATGTTCAATGGTCAAGTGACCTACCGGTTACAAGACAAATCAAGGAGAGTTTGCAAGCAGTGGGATCTACCTATCCGGATATTTTGAACAAGTATTTTGGTGAGTTCAGATTGAAGATGAACCAAAGAAAAAGAATATCAGGTGACCTGGTAAAGAAGTATGAAGATGATATATGTTTCACAACCAAAGTGGATCATTGCATAATGAAAGTGGTTGAGCCAAGAGATGATGAAGTTGAGCCTATGGGCTAAGAAGTGGTGAACGATATACTTATTGCGTATGCCTCTACACTACTTGCTTCACTGCTTGATCCAAAGAAGAAGAGGACCAGTACATACTCTGAGAGGGTTAATCCTACCATAGTACCGAAGCAAAAGAAGAGGAAAGTTGTGCCATCGGTATCGGCACTGGTTACATATGTTGCCAGTCCAAAAGTGACCAAAAGGTCACTAGCGAAGAAGAAACCAGAGGCTATTCCATCAAAGGTATTTGAGAGAAAGAGGAAAACCAAGAATGAAGCACAGGATTCAGTAGACACTGAATCGGAAGATGAAATAAAGAAGGTGAGGCAATCGAGTAAGAAGACCAAACCAACTGGTAATGTGATTGCAACCTCTACACCGGTAAATATATAGGTTGCTTCTTACAAGCCCATGACACAATATCAAAGGATTATGAAGAATATTAGGAAGAAAATTCTTGATGATCAAAAGATTATTTTGATGATCTTAGTGATACTGAAAAGCAGGAGGTAGAGCAAGAACTTATTAAGTATTTATGTGATAATGATCGGTCTCCGATTGATATTAAACCTATTGTTTCTAATTCTTTGTGTAATTCTTTGGATAATAAATGGTGCGCTATCATTGAAAAGGAGCAAGAAATTAGGGAGCAAATTTTTGCTCAATATTTTCCAGATGCCTCTAATTCTGAATTATTTGAGCTTCTTAATCAGTACAAAGGCATATTTTTCATGTGAAAGAGAAGACTTTAGTTACTTTGAGGTAAATTCTTTGAGGTGGAAAAAGACACCCATCTGTAGGCTAAAGAAGTTGTTAAGATGTAGAAGGTATTCGAAGAAAATTGGCAGGCTGAGCAAGAGCCTGACCTATCAAAATCTAAACCTGATGAAACCTTCAATGATCAGGGAGAAAGAGTAACTGAGAAAAATAACCCTATTGGTGTGGATGCATTAGATGCTGAAGGTACTAAACCGAAGGAAGCAGATAAGGAGAAAGCAAAGAAGGATAAGGAGAAAGAGGTGAAAGAGAAAGCGGAAAAGGAAAAAGCAGAAAAGGACAAATTGTAGAAAGAGAAAGCAAAGAAGGAGAAAATGGAGAAGGAGCCGGCAGAGAAAGAGAAAATGGAGAAGGAGAAGGCAAAGAAGGAGAAACTGGAGAAGGAGAAAGAGGAAAAAGAGAAGGTCGACAAGGAGGCTAAGGAGAAAAAAGAGCAGGAGAAGAAGAGACAAGAGGAAATCAAAGAAAAGGAAGGTGGACAGACTTTTGAGACTCCCAAGGCAATCAGAGATCAAGATCAAGTTAAACAAGTTGATTCCACTGGTCACAATGTATTGACTCTTGCTTGTCTCACCAAATCTATAGATGAAAATGAGCTCCTGATAAGTATTCAACTTTCTCAAGAAAGATTGGAGGAACTAAGAAGGAAAAAAGAAAAAGATGTTATTCAACTTGTTGTTGATACTTTTTCAACCTTAGTTCCCAATACTAATCTTTGTGGTACCGATTCCTCACTAGCCCAGTTGAAACTTCTATGCACAATAGTGGGTGATCAAGTAAAATCATTGGAAGATGCTTCCTAGGCTACTGCAGAGAAAAAGCATGCAAATGAACTAAAAATTGCATTGGTGAAGCAATTTAATGAAGACAGAGACAAGATAATACATTAGAGAGATGATATCAGTCTGGCCATGGCTGAAGGTAATAAACTTCTGAGCAAAATCTTCCAGCCCAATCTATTATGTGATGATGCTCTGAAGAAGAAGGGTCAACTCCAATCGAAGTTAAAACAATATATAGACAACTTCAAAGTGCCCTATGATTCCTTCACAGTGTATGGGCAGACTGTACAGACTCACCGACAACAGATTGACAGGATTGATTCAGAGATCTGCAAGCGGTCTCAAGATCTGCAGAAAATACAGTTGTTGTTGTTACCTAAGTTGCAGATTCTTTACAAGTGCTTTCTGAACATGGATGCTATTATTGTCACTCGGGAATTGAGTACTATTGATGCCATGGAGGAATTAGCATTCTAGATGAAGAATCAAAGTGAAATTGTTGCCTCACTCCTAAATACCTGGTCTACAGACATGGAGGAATTTTTAAAAAACTTTAAATTCATTTTTGAAAAGTTTTACTCATTATTGTCATAGACATATACTCTGTTTTCATGTTATGCAATATGATTTTGGCATGTTTGCATTACTTTGTCATTGTTGGCAAAGGGGGAGTGATATTGAATTGAAAATTTTATGGGGAGATGTATGGCAGTAATACATGCTTTTAATTTTGGCAAAGGGAGTAGTGTATATGCTTAAGGGGAGTAGTTTGATTATGGCATCATTTTTGTTTTGTAAGCACTTAGATGTCAAATTTTCCTAAGTGTTGCCATCAATGTCAAAGGGGGAGATTGTTGGTATTTTGATGATGTTTAGTTGTGATTGTCATTAATGGACACACACTAATTTGTTACATGAGTTATTCTCAACCGGTACTATGTGATGTATTGTTCAAACCGGTATTGTATGTCATTGTATGCATAGTATTTGTTTGTTGAAGACTATTGGTGTTTGTAGAAGGAGCTTACCGGTCAAAGCATGACCAAGGACCTAAAGCGGTATGAGGACTTCAAGCGGTACGAGGACTTCAAGCGGTACGAGGACCCCAAGCGGCAACCAATCTTTTTAAGATCGGAACACTATGCTCCAATTTATCTGTCTTTGTTTGTAAACCGGTAATTAGTATACTATGTCTTGTTAACTGGCAAACTTGTAAAGTGTGATGAGTTATCATCCACCGACACCGATGCAGTGATTTTGTGTCATGTTACAAATTGTGTCTAGATGCACTGTACCTAGGAAATTGTAGTCTAATCTCATTGGACCGACATGAAATCATATTCCTATATGAGGACATCATGTCTAGGGTTTTATATATATGTGAGTAGAAGGATTGTGTAAGAAGATTAGGTTTTTGAAAGAAGGTATCTTGCGACAGAGATTGAACATGTGAAGGACTAAAGACTAAAGTAATGCCGCAATGCATTGATAGAGAGCAATCAAGGATCTAACCAAGCATTTTGTGCTACTTTGTAGATCACTTACTTGTTGATTACTAATCTCTTCGACAAGTCAGAAACCCTTAATCGGGTAGGCCTAGTTAAGCCTGTTCAAAATCCTCTAACAAGGTGGTTCACAGTTGTGGATCTGAAATCCTTTAACGGGGTAGTCTTTAATAGGACAGTTTATCTCCTAACAAAGATCAGGATTCCTAACAGGATCTATTTTGGTGAAGAACATTGTAAGGCCTTAACCGCTCTAGTTGCTATTTTGCAGATAGTATACTTGTGAGTTTTACTCACCGTGGTTTTTCCCATTTGGGTTTCCACGTCAAAATATCTTGTGTTATGGTAATTGTGTTATTGTGGGTGAATGCTTTATTTTCTATTTGTCTTTTCTGTGTATTAACTGGTTTACTGTTTAAAAAGCTATACCGATCTGCAGTAAATTTTCTTAAGTGTTTGGTAAAGTTTTTGGGTATACTAATTCAACCCCCCCTCTTAGTATTCATTAGTAACATGTTACATTATGCCAATGGATGTCTATCACATTCTTTTAGGTAGGCCCCTAATAGTTTGATAGAAAAGCAATTCATGATAGAAGAAGTAATACTTACACTTTTCAAAAGGATGGAAAGAAGTACACAATCATACCTTTAAAAGATGAGAATTTAGTTAAGGAGGCCAGTTCTAAAGTGTTGATGGTGAGTAAAATTTAGAATTTCTACACCAACATAGAGATGAGGAGGTGAGTTTTGCATTGCTTGGTAACCCAAGAGTCATCATTACTAGCACAAAGATGATTGATCTTCCTATAAAAATTCAAGGTTTAATGATATCAAGCTTCCACAATCCATATCAAATTAATGCAACTATTTTTGGATTCAATTGAGAATTGAATCCAGAAATAGCTGCATTAATTCAAGGTTTGTTAAGTGAATTTGTTGATATTGTTGTGGATGAATTACCTATGAACAACCTCTAATGAGAAGGATTAACCATCATATAGATCTCATTCCAGGGGTGAATTTACAAAACAAAGAAGCTTACAAGATGCCTCCAAAGGATAATTAAGAAATCAAGAATCAAATATAAGAATTATTGAACAAAGGGCTAGTAAGAGAAATTTTGATTCCTTGTGTTGTTCCAACTATTTTGAGTTCAAAGAAGGATGGAAGTTGGATAATGTGTAAAAATTCAAGAGCGGTGACCAACAAAATCATAATCAAATATCTAGATTTATGTTACCTTGAATTGATGATTTGATGCATTGTCTAAGTGGTGCAAGATATTTTTCTTAGATAAATTTTAAAATTGGATATCATCAAATAAGGATCTGAGAGGGTGATGAATGGAAAGTATAATTTAAGACAAATGATGGGCTTTATGAATGTCTAGTGATACCATTTGGGCTAACAAATGCTCCAAGAACTTTCACGAGGTTTAAGGATTTCACCGGTAAATTTTTCATTGCATACATAGATTATATTCTAGTTGGCATCCATTCAAAAGAGGATCACCTTAGACATCTCAAAATTTTATGAATAAGTTACAAAAAGAGAAATTATTGACTTGTCTTAAAAGTGTACTTTCATGAAGATAGAGTTGATCTACTTGGGATTTTTTGTATCACAAGAAGTATTGAATATGGAAAAGGAAAATGTTAAATCCATAATAGGATGACCCTCACCGGGGAATTTCTTTGAGGTAATAATCTTTCATGGTCTAGCTAGCTTCTATAGAGAGTTTATAAGAATTTTAGTGGAATTGTGCCCCAAATGTGGAAATAATTAAGGAAAATAAGAAGCTATTCTAATAGATTCGGTAAGCTAAAAGAAGCATTTAGTTACTTAAAATGAAAATATTATAGATCAAACTATCCTAGCCTTACCTAATTTTAGTAAACCTTTCCAATTAGAATGTGATGCTAGTGGGATTGTTGTAGGCATTGTCTTAAGTCAAGAAGGTAAGGTAATTTATTACTATAGTGAGAAGCTTAATGATGCCAAAAATAATTAGTGTTCGTATGAAAAAGAATTTTATGTTCTTGTCCAAGATCTAAAAAATCAGAGGCATTATTTAAAGCCTAAAAAAATTGTATTGTACACTGATAACCATGCCTTGCAATTTATTAGTAACAAAACTAAATTGAATCAAAGGCATGCAAAGTGGATTGAATTTTTGTAGACCTTTACCTTTTTTATCAAGAACACAAGTGCACAATCTAATAGAGTGGCATATGCATTGATCAAGAGAAATCTTATCATGCAAGAGTCTAAAGTTAATATTTTGGGATTTGATGGGCAAAAGAACAATGTTGTGTCGCCTTTTGGGCTAGTTGGCACAGTCTGACTGAACTTAGTTCGGCCTGACTGAGTTTGGTTGAACTATGTTCCTAACACATGGCGTAGTCGTAGTGCCTAGATGACACCAAGAGTTTGGCCAAACTAAGTTATAACTGTCAAGTGTTCAATTGAACTCACCTATGTGTCAGGTGATGTGGCAGCAAAATCACCATTTTGTCTGCATTTCTGAAACTTTTCACTTCTACTCTATTTTTCTTTAGGAAAAATAGTTTTTACAAAAAAAAAAAAAAACCCTTTTGTAGAGCTCGAAGTCAGGAATTTGGATGTATAATTTTTTTAATGTTTTGATTAATTTTAATGTTTTTTTTTTAATTTTTAAAAAACTGCAAGTAGTTTTTTTAAGTTAAAAAAGACGCTAATTTGAAATTTACAAAAATATTAAATAATATTTTTTAAAAAAAAATTTTAAAATCACTAGATGAGAGAATCTTCTCCAAAAGGGTATAATTTTTTTTTGATAATGATAAATTTAGTAGACAAAAGGTGATGCTGAATGAAAACTACCAAATTTAGTTATGTTGGACTTTAAAATATTTTTACAAGAAAAATATACATCAAAATTTATTTTTTTTCTTTAGCACTGCATATATATGTCCTCTATTTGGAAAATTAATATCAGAAAAAAAATAAGTTCGTTTTCATTTTTTTTGGTGACACCAACTAGAACCCTTGATTTCTAGCAATAATAAATTTGTCTCTGAATATATTAAAAAACTGTTAAGTTTTTTTAAAAAATTGTAAAAATAACAAACATAAATTTCATTAATATTTCTACATTTGATCAGTTTACATTATTTTGAAATTTAATTTCTAGAAATATCACTTTTATGCAGTCGAAGTTAAATAGTTTTAGTTGTGTTGGTTGCTTCCTTTATAAAAAGGTGACACAACATTGTGCTTTTACCCTGATATCTTGAAAGACATACATATAATGAGGATTCATACTTCATAGAACATTATGTAGTATGTGAAAATCCCATAATCAAATATAGGTGTCCATGGATGGACTACATGATTTAGGAAGGACTACTATTCAAGGGAAGTAAGTTATGCATTCCTTAATGTTCAATGTGAGAGATATTGTTGAAAAGAAACATAGTGGCAATTTGGCAAGACATCAAGGGCAAAACAAGACACTTGCTCAATTGAATGCATATTATTTTTGGAAAGAAATGCAATTTAATGTGAAGAGGTTTGTTCAAAGATGCAAGATATGCTAGCATGCTAAGTGATGAAGTCAAAACACGGGATTATTTCAGACCTTGCCTATTCCTAATAGGCCATGGGATTCAATCAATATTGATTTTACACTTGGACTACCAAAGAATCAAAAAGGTAATGATTCCATAATTATTGTAGTTGAAAGATTCTCCAAAGTGACACATTTTATAGAATGTTCTTAAAAAAATCATGCAACTCATATTGCAAATTTATGTCTCAAGGAAGTAGTAAGATTGCAAGGACTTCCTAGAAGTATTATTTATGATAGGGATACTAAATATGTTGGTTACTTTTGAAGGACTCTTTGAAAAAAGCTAGGAACAAATCTTAGTTTCAATTCATCCTATCACCCTTAGACTAATGGGAAAATTGAGGTAGTTAATAGAAGCCTTGGTAACATCTTGAGAGGCCTTGTAAGTGAACATCCCAAATAATGGGATCATGTATTTGTACAAGAATTATTTGTTCATAATGATTCACCTAACAGAAGCACAAGTTCTAGTCCATTTCTAATTGTGTATGGTTTGCATCTAAGAGGTGTTTATGAGTTGAGAAACTTTGGTAAGAAAGAGATGAAAAGTGTTGATGTTGAATAATTTGCAAAAGTTATGCAAGACTTGCATGAAAAAGAAATAATGGCTTCAAGAGAACACATGTAAGTACAATAAAGGAGAAGATTTGAAGAGGAGACAGGTAAATTTTGAAGTGATTGATTTGGTTCTAGTATGATTAGTTTTGAGGGTTTTATTGATATGTAGTATTGTTGTCACATTTTGCAGAATTTATTATTCTTAATATTTATTCACTAGTTCTTGCAATTAATATCTCAAAACTAATGTAAAACAAAACCCTCAAATGCCTATGAAATAGAGCTTCCAAATGATGTTCAAATTTCTCATATATTTAATGTTTCATATTTGTATCCTTTCAAAGGAGAAGAAGATTCAACAAATGTACCTGAACTTGAGGATGATCATATTATAAATTAGGAACATCAACTACCTAAAACACAACCAAAGGAGATTGAATCAATCCTAGACAAAAAGGTAGTGAAGAAGACTAGAAATAAATAGTATCTTCAATGGTTACTTAAGTGGAAAGATCATCCTCTTAAAAATGCTACATGGATGACAAATTTAGATACATCAAAGCATGGTAGCAATAGTGAAAAACTAATGGACAAGATCTCATGAACAAGTCTTTTGTTCCTTGGTAGTCTGATGTAGCTACATAAATTATAGGTGCATTAATAATACATTGGAATAATTCTATATTTTCTAGGGTCATGCATGCACATAGGTTGGAATCTATTATAATGAGCCAACAAACAAACAAAATTTATTTTTTTAAGCCTAAGTATAGAGAGGTTAGAGAAATTTAGGGGTAGTTGTGATTTCTCCCAATAAAAGGAAGATTAGTGCGAGTATATTTTAGTAGTCTTTGATGCATAAAATCAGTCTTGTTCTTAGCACAAAACAAGGAGAGGTTTGTGCAACAGTAGTGAAATGAATAAAGTCTCACTTAATAAATACATCAAAGACAAATTTTGTGAGGTTTTTTGAGTGATATTGATTATGTTTTATTATTGTTGTATTCAATTTGAGGGATAACATCTCAACATCAATAGGTTAGATGCATCAAGATTATCTAGATGTTCCAATGTAACTTTAGTTGATTCAATGTTATCATGGCATCTTAACTTGGGTGAAATGAGTGAAATGATTTAGTTGCCATACTAAGTAAATATATGATAGATGGTCTTGTTTATTATTCTATTAGGATTTTTTTTGTGAGTATTGTGTGCTATAAAAATATAATATCTAGTATTATTTTACTCTTGAAGAACTAGAAATGAAGGCTTTGGAGAGTGATGTGTTTGGTTCTATGGATATCCAATTCATAAATAAGTCTCTATATTATTTATTATTTATTATTTATTAATTATTGTTCTTAGCATTCTTGGTTTATTTTCTTAAGAGTAAGTTTAAGGTGTTTCTAAATTCTAAGAAGTTTGCAGCTCTTATTGAGAATTAAAATAGTAAAAATATCAAGATACTAAGGATAGATAATGGTGGTGAATACTTTTTATAAATTTAAAAAATTAAGTAAGTACAATTAAATTATGAAGTACAAAGGACAATTCCATGCATACCGCAACATAATAGAGTGATAGAGCTTGGTTAAATAGAACCTTATTATATTAGGTGAGAAGCATGTTGAGTAGTGCTAAACTAGGATAGTGAGTTATCAGTTGAAACAATTAGCACCACCTACTAATTGAATAATAGATATCTTATATCATATAAAACAAAATTCCATGCACGAAGTGTGGATTGAAAGAAAACTAGTTGTATCACATTTGAGGCTCTTTGCCTATAAGGCATTTTTTCTACCACAAAAGGAGATGTAGTATAGGTTAAATTGTAATGTGAAGTGTTGTATTTTCATTAGTTATGGTGAGAATGTTAAAAAAATTGAAGATTATCTACACAAGAGATGTTAAATTCAAGGATTTGTTTGATTCTTATAGAAAGAAAAATAGTCAGAGGAGAATACTATGAAAAATACAATCCTTAAAGTAAAATTGGAGAAACAAAATGCATTTGAAATCGAATGGAAAAGTTGGTATGATAGTTTGGGAGAAGAAGTGATGTTCATCTCTATGTGTTTTACAAGTAAATAAGTGGCCACATTCTAATTATTATTTTATATTGATAAAATTCATATATCATTATAATAATAAAATATATTAATTCTAAAACATTATTTGCATATTCATCTAGTAAGTTTGGCATAAAATACACAGAAACTACTAGATACATAATTGGTATGTAGTTATGCAAAATATCAAACTATGGCTAAATTAGAGGAAGTGTATTGAAATTGTGTAAAGCCAACCTTCATGGCCTTTTCAAACATCATTCCAACCTATAAAAAAATTGAGCTTTGGAAGAGGGTATGGAAATCCATTGAAATGTCATTAAAATTTATTTTCTTTCACACATTATAGTTTCAAGTTACTTATAGAATATTTGTACTAAATGAAAAAGAATAAGCAAGATATGAAAACTATTTGACAAAGTGCCTCAAATGATTGATATTACAATATTATTTCCAAATTAAATTTTATAATGAATTTTGTATATAAAGTATATCACTAAAATGCATACACAGATTGAATTGTCATCTTCCTCCTATGCTTTAGAAGACCTTGTATAAATTAACTTCCCTCTAGTGTTAAGCCTCTGAATTGTCTCTACTCTATAAACCACTAGTACTCAAATCGAATGAATATTGGTTGCAATTCCTTCCATCCAAATTAATAGACACTGGGAAACATACATTTCTATATGAAACACCTAAATTCATGAATGAATGAAATGGAGATAAAACAAGAAAAAATGTTACCATAAGTTCCTACTAGAATTGGGTCCATTGATATCATTGATTCATTAAGTGGGGAATCTTAGGTATGCCATTGGGAGTGAATTACACAATGATATTCCTATTTTTTATTTCATTAGAAATATTTAAATTGGTTTAAACATTTTTAAAGGCCTAACACTTATAGAGAACAATTGATAAATTTTATTTATCATAAATGTGAATGAAAATAAAAAAAATAAAACTAAGAAGCAATGTAAAAGTACTATCATTAAATTTATAATTGACCCCAATGGTGACAATGTTCTTGATGGCATCAAATTTTAGATAAGGTGCATTTAAATCCACTAGAAATAGTTGTATGGATTTTACTTGAATATTTTTTTTTGCATTATTAGCTAGTAGATTCCTCACTCATTCCTTTCAATTCTCTAGAGTGGTAAAATTTGTTCTATTGTCATTAGTTTTTTTATCATTTTTAAAAATTAACCATGTACTACAAGTGATTTAAAAACAATTCTTTCATATTGCATAATAAATAAAATGTAAAGAAAAGATAGTGAATACTACACCAAATATTCTCTCTTGATATTTAAGATATCTCTTGTGATTATCAAATCAAATAGTTTTCTCTCAAGAAATAATAATTAGACTATTTATTTTAAAGGTTTAAACTTAGAAAATGACCTAAATCTCCAAGATCTAAATTCAAAGAGAAAAATCTAAGAAAAGTTTCTAAATTATAATCTCTAGTACTTCCAATCTCTAAAAATAGTTTTTAAGAATGCAATTAAACAAGCATTTATTCTATAATCTTAAATACCTTTCCCAATAAAATTTTAGATATATATATATAATTTTGATCATAGTGAAAAATTTCATATATATATATAAAATTTTGATCATAGTGAAAATTTATGTAATTGATCAAAATTTATGTAGCCTAAACAAATCCAACAACAAAATAATTAATAAATATAAGATAAGAAGACATTAAATCTTATTTTTTAATCCTCACACAAATTCTTCCTCAAAATTTACATAAAGACCCACAATAATAAAAATTTAAAACTATCTAACCATTAAAGTTAGAAACACCTAACATTTTCCAAAGTTAAACCAGTTATTTTCCAACATGAATATTGTGCAATGTTTCAAGTTAGAGAGGCCTTGAATTTTTTCAACAAAGAAAATAACAACTATCATCCCCATTATCTATTCCACACTTTTAATACAATTATCAAATGGGTATTTCGAAAATGAGAATTTTACTATGTCTAATGGGTCACATGATAGTATATTTGATTAATAAAGCTATAAATAACATAATTTGAAAAAGATGAGCATAGTGGTTAGTAGTTCAGATTTCTTTAGCTGGTAGACATGATAGTAAATAAATCTCCATGCAAAGCCAATAAAGTAGAATATGTTTGACATAAGATTAAAAAACGGTTATCTAAGTATTATATCACATTGTATTTATAGCAAAAAGTCGACTAAAGGAAACATGAAATAAATAGGCTAGAACAAAACTATCAAAAAGCCAATTATAGGTAGAAAGAGGTAGCACCTAGAAGCAATGACCACCTACAATTATATATGCCTTGCAATCAATTTTTGGAGGAAAACTTAGAACCCTAAAAATATCTTACAACCCATTATTTTTGGTCTACTCCATTCAATGGATGTTTTTTATTAAGGCAAAAACAGGTTTTGAAGGGACATCATCCATTCAATGGATGTTTGCTAATAAACATAAACAAACATTTACTGTTCAATTAAAAAATTTAATAGATTTGATTTCTAATTCGTCAAAATATTAAAATTATCTCCTACCTTACAAACAAACTTTTGGGAAATGTTTAATCTCTACTCATCTCCCTATGCTATTGGTTTAGTTTGTTTCTTTGTTTTCAAAAGTAAACATAATCATATAAATACAATAGCATTAGAAAACATCTTTATCTTTTTGGGTCTATATAATTTCTTAAATAAATCTTTGCAAATATTAAATATTAACATCATCTGAAAATATTTAGATTGATATAATTTTCAATAAGCATTAATCTAGAAATTGATCATATGAAAACATAAATCTCTACTCTATTGACAAGGACTAACCAAACATATCCTAATAATAACACCTAGAATAAGATGCAAAATAATTGCTTGAGTTTTCAACAATTCATAAAGATTAGATATGATCGCTTTTGAATTCAATAATGTTTTCTAATTGATGTTTTGAATCACACTACTCTTTACGATAATGAATCACAAATATAGAAATATATTCACTTACAAGACCAGTAAAGGAAATATTTTCACGTAATGGCACGACTTCAAGATGTGGTTGCTTGCTTGCTATTATTGCTCGATATTTATTAAATTGATGGTAAGCTTGATTCAAACATTTAATGTTACGTTCCATTCTATATAAAAATACAAATAAGAGTTGAATTTAAAACCAAATTCTTAGAATGATATATATCATCAGCTAGTTCACACAAAAATGTTAGATGATATATCAATTTTGTATTGTTATATATCAAAGAATTAGATAAATGTCGGCATCTCCAATTGTTTGCTGAAACACATTTTTTCTCCCTCTCCATCTAAATTTCTCTTCTCCCTTTAATGAGATGTCAAACACATTATTTTCAGTTACATTCAATCAGATTCTCTCGCCATCTAAATATACAGTCTGGAGTAGAGTAGAGTCATAGGTGGCAGGGTGGGCAGCTCTACTTTCACACTGTTAACATACAAGATTATGCACAACATAAGAAAGATAAACACTGATTTCTTTTGGATATCTCTCAAATAACTATTCTTAAATATCATCTAGTTCTTTAGAATTTTTCCCACACAACCAATCTTCATTATCGCATAACCGATTTAACAATGACAAGTTAATTTTTACCAATAAAACAGTGACAAATATTTATCCACACAAGCAATCTTCATTATCACATAACCGATTCAACAATAACAAATTAATTTTCACCAATAAAACGGTGACAAATATTTATCACACTTTCAAATAAATGACATTGAACTGAATAATATGGATGATATTTAAATAGAGTACTCTCAAATATTGAATGAGCACACATTATATTTGAAGTTTGCCCATTTGGCCGAGCATAGCCCAGAAGCTGAAATGGCTGTAGTATTGAGCCCTCCTAACACACCCTTTGATGCCCAAGTAATTGTGGAGGAAACCATGACTGTTTATCCTGCACACCCAACCGAGAGGAGGACCGTATTTCTGTCCAATATAGATCAGCATGTAGTGTTCACTATGGAGACCGTTCATTTCTTTGCGCCAAATCCTGCAATAAATTCATCTGAAGCTACTCAGATGATAAGAGACGCCCTGAGTAAGCTTTTGGTGACCTATGATTTCATTGCAGGAAGACTTGAGTTCGATTCCCATGAAAGACGCCTTCAAATCGACTGTTGTGGAGCAGGGGCTCTGTTCGCCTCTGCCTCCACCAACATATCACTCTCTGAGCTCCATGATATCGCCTATCCCAATCCCTTTTTCAAGAACCTGGTTCTACAGCAATGTCATCAGATCCCTAATCTCCAGGACTTGCCACTCTGCTTTTTACAGGTTTGATTTTCACTGGTCATTTTGTGCTGTTTTTCAAGCTATAAATAGGTGCGTTCTGCTATCTTAATATTTTGATATGTAAATGGTTATCAAATCTGTAAAAAAGAAAGAGGTTTTGTTAATATGTTCACGTCATTATATTAGATTATAGTTTATGATTCGTTTTGTTCTTCTTTTCAGTTATATATGTGGACACCTTAACATTTGGTTCTATGCTTAGCAGCTTTACTTAGATACCTGAGAGATCTCAATATCTTTATATGTAAATGGCTATCAAATTTAAAATAAAAAGAAGAGTTTCCATAATATGATTGTGTCATTACATTATATTGTAGTTTATGATTCGTTTTGTTATCTTTTTTAGTTAGCTTTGTTTAGATATTTTAAATACATATATCTAAAAGATATAGAGAGATCTCAATATAAGATTTTGATATCGATTCTCTAAATCGTATTAACTAGGGTTTGTCGTCAAATTTAAGATTAAAAAAAGAGATTTTGTGAACATGATCACATCATTATAGTAGATTATGTTAGAATAAATCAAACTGAATTTTACACTTATTACCTATGTGTCAATAGAGTTTGAATAGGAATCAATAAAGAATTGGAGAGTTGTCCAGCAATAAGTTCTATAGTTTGTTGTCAATCTTCAGTACTTAGTTGTATATCTGTTTAGTAGATTTCTAGGGAAGCAATTTGTATTCACTGCTTTTTAAATATATATCATTTGATCAATAAAACGCATCATCAAATTCCTTTGTTTCGTCTATTTTTATTCTCTGCATTATTTTATTTTAATTTGGTATCGGATCCTTCATTGGAGGTCCCATTGCTGTATTTTTTTTGGTATAATCTTTCTTAGCTGCTGCAATTAGAATGGCATAAGATTGATAGACTCCGAGGTGCTTTGTATCGTTGTGTTTGTTCTGCTAAGGAGAAGAAGTTGTTGCTAATGTGTGAGGGCGTAAATCTGCTACTGCTATAAATCATGCTAAGTGCAACATTCAAAGGTATTTTGTTGTCTTTCATCATGGAAGTATTTGAAAATGGAGGCACTTTTAGAAAAATATAATGGTCTTAATTTTCACACATGGTAGGTGAAAATGCAAATGCAATTGATCAACAAAAGTTTATGGGGTATAGTTCATGGTACTGAAGTAGTATTTATAGCTGCTAAAAATAAAATTGATTGGGAAAATAGAGATGGGAAGATAGATGAGAAAGCTAAGTCTATTATTGATCTTGTTTAATCAGAATTACATCATGTTGATTTAGAAAAGATCATCTAAAGAAATATGGGATGAATTCAATAAGTTGTTTGGAGCAAAAGCAACAAATGCAAAGTTCTCTATGAAGCTGCAGTTATTTAGATTCAATATGTTTGATAATATTACTATATCTAACCACATAAGCAATCTGAGATCTCTCATTAAATAGCTAGCATAAGTTGGTGTTGTGGTTGACAAAGAAGATGATAAAGCTCTTTTGTTGAATAGTTTTCCTTCAAAATATAACAATGTATATCTACTCTCGGTCAGATTTTAGTGCTCTTAGCTGAAGAAAAGAGTGCAGTTAAAGGAGATTCAGGAGAAGATGCTCCACCCGAACTTGCATTATACTCAAAGAAAAAGATGGGAAAGAGAATGTTAGGTAAGAATGAGATTGGATGTTAGGTAAGAATGAGATTGAATGTTACTAGTGCAAGAAATTAGGTCATACTGTAATTAATTGTAAAATTCATGCAAATGACATTCTCAAAGGTAAAGTTAAAGAATCCACAAATATAGCTATTGTTGGGGAACCACTAGATGTTGTTAGTGATGATGACACCATTGAAGATGAAAAACTTGTATTGTTTTGAAGAGGCCAATGCTTTGAAGATAGGAAAGGATGTAGTAGAGGCTAGATGGATGCTCAATAGTCTGAGGTGCTAACGGGTCGGAGAAACTATACCTCATTAGGGTTATGAAACATACATGTAAGGATTGGTGTGCAATAGTTCGGGAGAAATCAGAAGATCTGAAAGTTCAACATCATATCTTTACGAGAGTGATGAGACACTTCATGTGCAAATGGTGTCCAATGATATTGGGAACTTGGATGATAGTTGCATGACTATACTAGCAATTGGGAGCAACTTGAAGAAGTCTTACTGGTCTATGAACTATCTTCAAAGAATAGCTTCTATATAATGTATTGTTTTGTGTTATATTGCTAGCCAATTTAATTTCTAGTTTGTATTATGTAGATATGTTAGAAGTCCATCAAAATTTAGTTATTCCTTAAGGGGGGGTGTTTAAATAAATCAAATTGAATTTACTCATATTGCTCATGTATCAATAGAGTTTGAGTAGAAATCAATAAAGAATTGGAGAGTTGTCCAACAGTTCTAGTTTGTTGTCAATCTTCAACAGTTTGTTGTCAGTCTGTTTAGTAGATTTGTAAGGAAGTAGTTTGTATTCATCGTCGTTTAAATATGTATCATTTGATCAGTAATATGCATCATCAAATTCCTCTATTTCAATTTATTTTAATTAATTAGAGCTTGTGATTCATTTTGTTCTCTTTTTCAGTTTTATATATGTGGGCTCCTCCTCTCCCCTCAGTTCTATGTTTAGAGACTTTGCTTAGAAATCTTAAATATGTAAATGACTATAAAATTTCAAATAAAAGGAATAGTTTTTATTAATATATTCACATCATTACACTCCATGTAGAATGCTTCTCGATATTAATAAAGCAAATCAAAACAAAAAAAATTGTTAACATGTTCACGCCATTCACGTCATTTTCATTCAACTCCAATTGTAAAAGGTGTCTTGAAATTAATTATTTATATATTTGATTTGTAAATAGAATGTATTTGTACAAACAGGTGACTCGGTTTAAGTGTGGAGGCTTCTCAATTGGATTGGGAACGAATCACACAGTGATGGATGGGATGGGCACAGTGACCTTCATGAAAAACCTTGCTTCCCTCGCTTCAACAAACACCTTGGCCATCATCCCCTACACTGACAGAAGCCCATTAAAAGCTCGCTCTCCTCCATTGATTGAATATCAACATCCTGAACTTGTAGGAATCCATGATCATCAAAGCTCAGCACTTTTCACAAAGGTCACAGAATCCCACACTGTACCATCCCATAATATCAAATCAATTGACCGCATTTTCAAGCTCTTCCGACTCTCTGCCGACTTTGTGATGAGTTTGAAGAAAGGAGCAATGGCAGACGGGCGAGTGGCAAAGTGCACCAGTTTCGAGGCGGTGACTGCACATATATGGAAATGTCGAACAGAGGCGGTGGAAATGAAGGAAAAGGAGGAATCTTGTGTGTTGTTTGCAGTGAATGTGAGGGGACGAATGAATCCTCCGCTTCCAAGTGAATTTGTGGGAAACGCTGTATATCCTGCCTATGCGACTGCAAATGCTGCGGAGATGAAGAAGAATTCGCTGTCGTTGTGCGTGGAGAAGGTGAAAGAGGGCATGGGCAGAGTAAGCGATGAATATGTTCATTCGGGCATAGACTGGGGGGAAGAAAATAAGAAGGGCGGGACTCGAACTGAGGGAGGCATCTTTGTGTCGTCATGGTGGAAGCTTGGATTTGAGGACGTGGAATACCCGTGGGGGAAACCTCTGTATTACGGCCCTATTCTCCATGAATTGCAGAATTTTGTTCTGCTGCTTCCCAATAATGTTGATAGAAATGGTGTTCATGTCTTCCTAGCTCTGCCACCGCACCAAATGCCCAAGTTTGAACAGCTCTTTCTCACTCCTGAACACTGATGGAGAATTAGCCCAACGAACAATACTCTATAGTAATTATATGCATTGCACGATATAGCTATAGCTACCTATGAACTTTTGGTCAAGTAATATTTTTCTTGAGTTGTCAGATCGAAACTCAAATGTTAAAAGATGAAAGAAAGCTGCAGCATTTTCATCTTCGCTTCTTGTCGATGCTTTTTATTTTTATTTTGTGCCATGGCTCCATCATTCTCATTCTATGACTGCACAGAAAGCTGTAACATTTCATCTTTTGCTTCTTATCCATCTTTTTCATTTACATGCTCCATCATTTCCATTCTCTAATATTTTGTGCATGAAGAACCTAATGTATGAAAGAAGAAGGAAAAGTTTGATGCCAACAATATGTACAGAATATGTTATTAATATATTAATATAGTTAAAAAGAAAGAAAGACGGATTTTTTAATAATCCACAATTTCAGATGGTCTGTATATGAGTGTATAGGTGGCTTATAATAATATGGGACTACCCCATACTCTTTGTGTAAGGCATCTAACTGTGCTACAATTGAGGCATACATAACCTTACCCCCTATGGGATTTTAAGTTGTGACTTCTCTTTTAAGAGAACAAATTCTCCATTGCTAGGCCAAATCAAGCTATGTAGCCAACTTCAAGAGCACAAGGATATCTTAGATCAAGCGATGTGTTACATTTGAGTTTAAAAATTTGTGTGTGTATTGATATTTCATATTTTGTTTTTTTGTCTATATTTGCAAAAGATAGAATCCCATTTTAGAGTCATTAACTTAATATTTTAGTAGATTTTTTCTCGCATGACGATATAAGTGTCCCACTTTTATCTTGACTTGTTTGGACAAGTGTAAGAGCATCTTGACTAGTCCTTATGTAGGTTGCATATTACAAACTCTTTTGACATGGAAGGGGGAGTTTAGATTAGAATTTTGAATAGCTTTATGATAGCATTGGAAACTTGCCATGAAGAACCTTATGTGTGGAAGAATCTATTATAGAGAAGTTTTCCTTGGACACAACACACAAAATATTAGCTTTAAATGCCTTTGGAGTTATATGACATAAGATCAGCAGATTCATTCATGATAATTCATCAACACCAATACCAGAGACATTGTATTACATTAACTTTATTTATTCAATCCCTAACCTTTTTTGAGAGTCTAATCTTGTAGTGTAAAAATTTATTTTCTAGTTTAGAAGAATTTTGTTCTTCAAATTTAGGTGATCATATTTTCTATTTTCTAATAGGTGAAGCCCACTTCTCCGTGATGAAAACATAAACATATAAGACCCATCTTCTTGGCATTGCCTAAATCTTTATCCTTAATTTATTTCTCTAAAGTGAATTAAAGTATAATTTAAATGTAAAACATAAAGGTCCAATAAAATTGTACCTCTTCATAGAGAGCAAGGTTTTCCTTATGATTAATAGGGAGTTATACTAGAGTAGGTAAGCTTAAAGCTTTTGCTAACAAGATATTACAATGTACAAAGACTCTCACTCATCAACACCTTAGTTTTATATATATATATATATATATATATATATATATATATATATATATATATAGAGAGAGAGAGAGAGAGAGAGAGAGAGAGAGAGAGAGAGAGAGAGAGAGAGAGAGAGAGAGAGAGAGAGAGAGAGAGAGAGAGAGAGAGAATAAGCATTCAAAACCACAGGTTTAATGTTTAAATACAAATACCAATCTACATCACACAAATGTCCACATATAGAAAACATTTTCTTGAAATATAGTTAAAAGCAAGGACTTGTTTTTGAAGTTATTAAAGAAAAAATAGTGGTTGAAGAAGTACAATCTATCTACTTTATTCTTATAATGATTTCTTTGTTGTTTTTATGTTATATTGTCATGAATTACCTAGATTAATTGGTGATGACTAGTTGATAGATAAATTATATAGCTCATCCCTTGCATTATTACTCTCAAACTACCTCAAATGGATGAATATGTAGGTATGGATATGAGAAAAGGAATTTTTTTTCAAGATAAGAAAGACACATTTTTTTTTAATATTAATAAACATTGGTTGAAGGTACCTTAGAAAGGAAAATACCATATTCCAAAGAATTTAAAAAGGCCTCAAACAAGATAATGGAAAATAATGAAATGAATTATTTTGAATATTCAATGTGTCAATCCACTATAGTCATTGGTTATGGATCACACTAGATCAATTGGGAAAAAGACAATAAGTGATGATTTTCATGATAAATTGGTGAATTTTTAAATGGTGCAACATTTTTACATGTCTTTATATCTTTCTTATGTAATTGCAAGAATGAAGCTAAGTCATCTACCATAGTAGTAAGGGGCCTATGATAATGTAGTGTAAATTTGTGATTTCCACCATAACTCTAATTTGAAATCAGCAATAAGAACTTTAGGTGGGTTAATCATGCTTTCGCCATGTTAACTATAAGGGAACTAGATAAAAATATTGGACTTACGACTTCTCCTAAGGTTGTGAACTTGATCACTCAATTTTATAATTATTATATTCAATTTTTAAGATTCTCATTTACCAAGATATATGGTTTTGATTATTATCCTTACAAGCTAACTCACTATGTAAGTGATCACCTCACTCTCATTGAATTATGTAAGCATATGAGGTCAATTAACAAAAAGTGTATAAAAAAGGAAGAAAGTAGGATGCCCCTTCCCCTTGAATCTGAGTTATTAGACTTGTCAATCAATATCTTCAAATGTTCAAAACATTGAGAGATATCTTACAAGGCAACTTTTCACTTCTATAGGATAACATTCCCCTTCAATAGCAAGACTTGTGTCAAAGATCACTTGCATTTTGGACTAGAGGACTCAAGATACATGCATTTACCATATTTAGAAGACAATTAGGAATATTATAAAGATGATTTTGAAGTTAGAAAATGAGACTAGATGAAGCAAACAATTGAAAAAATCATTATTTAATATAAAATGGGATATAGCTGATGTTGAAGATGTTGGCTAAGATATATTAGATTCATTCTATACTTCTACCATCCAATTGTAGCCACTTACCTAGTATAGATTCATTCTAGATACTGAATGACTACACAAATATACAAAACTTAAAGATTTTCTAAAATCAATATATGAGAATTCTCTCAAGAACCAATTTTTTTTCATCCTCTAATTCTATAAATCAATGGGCTTTTGTACATCGATTGCAAACTCTTATGGTTTTTCATCCACAAAAGAAAACTTTATATATATATATATATATATATATATATATCAAACCCTCTTTTGGGAGGGAAAATAAATTCAAATTTTCTAACTCAACCTACTCAAAAATGACGAGCCAAAAATAGTGAGTTGATCATTACGAAAAATGTTTTTTCTTAAAGAAAAAGGGTGTCAAATGATCTTAGATATTTCCCGTACCCCCTACCTAATATTATTAAATTTAATATTTAATTATCTCAAAAGATGTGAGTAATCAAATAAATATTAAATATATTATTTTGTTATGATCTTTTGTATTAACCCATGGGAAATAAGATGGGTTAATGAATAATTCTTGAACTTACTATTTTTGAAAAGGGTATTTGACAAGTCCTCCATCCCCAAGATTGTTTTTTTTTCTCACGAAATGTTGAACCTATATGCCAATGTTGTTTTAAAGTAGTCTACCAATCAAATAAATTTTGGGATTCCAAATTTTTGTGTCATCGTAAGCACAAAATGCCTCAAGTGGAATCATACCAATGAATTTGAGGCATATAGAATTGTAGAAACAATGTTCAAAGTAAAATTATCTAACCCATTTTCCACAAACTAGAGGAATCCAAAGATAAAATATATAGAGATACTTTCCCTAATGTGCTTCTTGATGTCCTCATTAAGTTACATTTGAAGAATCCACTCTATTCTCTACTTATATATTTTGTGTTGCTCTAGATGGACCATCAAAAAAGTATCATGAGTTGCCTTCAAATATCTCCTCTTTACCTTAGGCTCAATAACAATTACACCATATCCATGTGAAAGATGAGCACATTATCATCCCTGTAACTATCATCCTAAAACTTATAACCAAAAACCATCATGGAAACTTCTATGTCCATCACCCATATCTGTATGTTCTCCTCTGTTGAAGCTTCCTACTTTGAATCTCCTCCAAATCAGAGTTATGATTGCTAGAGTATTTGAAACTAATCATGTGATGACATTCTTCTAACCTCATTATGTAAGGAAACCACCTCCAAGTGTGACAATCTATAGTTGTAAAAAATAGAAGTGATCAAAATCAACAATATACCAATGATGTAATAATTGCAAAAATGGCCAACCTAAGTAGCAATCATCAATTTGGTCCTTGTAAAATGGGAAAAAATATTTAAGGACTAAAAATTATCCATGTGTAGTTACAAAATATAAATTTTTGTTTCTCATGTTTATAATTTACATTAGAACATAAGGTACAATACTCATGAATATGCTCATATCAGCCCATATGCAAGTGTGCAAGATTACAATTATTCATTAAAAGTTGGTAAATATTATAATAATAAATAGAAATGATATAAAATTGTAGTAAACTAACAACATGGGCCATAAGAAAGCTTGAATTAACCATACAATGATAGTGAATCCCTCCACAAATATTTGCACACTAATGAAACTCTTTCCTATTAAGAGAGATAATTCATGCAAAAGAGCATTGTAAAACTTTCTCTCTCTATCCTACATAAAATTATTGTACAAATCATGAATTTTGATCACCTCTTTGAAGAACATCTTGATTTCATCAAAATAAATATATAAAATAAATTTGCATAACTCACATCATTATATGTGCAATCTTTTAAAAAATCCATAATGCAATTCATGATTAAACCTTTCCATCTTTGTCTTGGATAAATCAATAAAGGAAACAAACTCTTTTTAATCTCCTCTTTGAAGTGTTAATAAATGATGTCTTCTTTTTAATGATTGTAAAATCTCATGTACCTATAGAGTTTGGATTCCTTACCATAAGTTGCTGACCTGAACACTTTATCAAGTTAAAAACCAACATTAATATCCAGTATGGTACCCTTTTCATATGCATTCTTCTTGATAAGGCTATCTTGGAACTCCTTATAAACTAGTAATATAGAAAATGATATGACCAAAAACTCAATGCAACTCATGAAGATTCTAAAATATGCCATGTGCACATGTTCCTTGCAAACACCAATTTGATGGTAACTTGGTTCTAGAAATGCCATCCCATGCTTAGTCATAAAATCCACAACAAGATTATATATATAATTCTTAAGTATCATTTTCCCATAATAAGCAACTTGTTGTGTTTATCTCTATTTGTCAACTACTTGAAATATTATCTTCAATTATGGGCTTAGCTCCAAGGAATGGTCTATGAATTGTGAGTATTGATCCTTAACAATATGCTTATTAGATTGTACAACAAACCATATATGATTCCTTACCAAATTCCTTTCAATCAAAATGCATGTCATGAGGACTTCTATTGCACTTTCTATTTCCACAACCTAAGCCAAAATCTTTCTAGGACATGCATAAGATTAATTCAAGAATGAAGAACAAATTTGAGCTACCCTTCTTGACTCGAGTTTTTATGTGTGACTCTTTGGTCAAGTTTTGGTGACTTCCTTCATTTAGTTGTATAGTATGGTGTTGTCATATAAGTGCACTTGGTGAACCCTTCTTTCAACCAAATCAATTATCCTATCACCAAGAAAACACCTTGATCGTATCTATTGACATCATATGAGATATCTTCAAGAGATGTCTAATTTGAGATTTCAAATGTCTTGGTTTGGGTTTCATTTTTGAACTCACATTAGGTTTCTATGGTTAAATTTGGGCTAACTCCTAGAATTTGCATGATACATATTTCTTATATTGCTTCTTCTAAATACACACATAAATTAATTGAGTTGTATATTACTATAATTTCATGAGTGACAATCATTATAAGTTTTCTAAGAATGTATGCAACCTGAAAAGGATTGCATACTCATTAAATTGAAATTTGAATTTTAAATGTTTAGAGTGGACAACACTTCATCCACAAAGATCAAGTATTGAACTTCAATGATGATAATAAATTGAATAATTAATATTTTATCAATGAAAGTAAAAATAGATAATCCTCTAAGGAAAATATATAACCATAGAAATTATTAGATCATGTGTTATTTCATATATATTTATTCATTGAACTTATCAACCTAAGCATCTAAGTTTAAAATAATCTAATTTATAGTAGGAAATAGTTTAATTAACAATCTATTAGGAAGGTTGTTACAATCATATCTCACGATGTTTGATAACATTCATATTGTGATGATGAAGTTGGAGATAAATTTTTGAGACTAGTCAAATTGACAAAAGGGCCAAGGGTTTGATTTGGGTGGGGACACTAGACTTTGGTGAGATTGACTTCTTTCTTCACAAGATCTTAAAAGGCTTGGTTAGCTTGTTTCTTTATGGCAATTGAACAATACAAGAAAAGGAATATTTTTTTCAAGATAAGAAAGACACATTTTTTTCTAATATTAATAAACATTGGTTGAAGGTACCTTAGAAAGGAGAATACCATATTCCAAAGAATTTAAAAAGGCCTCAAACAAGATAATGGAAAATAAGGAAATGAATTATTTTGAATATTCAGTGTGTCAATCCACTATAGTCATTGGTTATGGATCACACTAGATCAATTGGGAAAAACATAATAAGTGATGATTTTCATAATAAATTGGTGAGTTTCTAAATAGTGCAACATTTTTACATGTCTTTATATCTTTCTTATGTAATTGCAAGAATGAAGCTAAGTCATCTACCATAGTAGTAAGGGGACTATGATAACGTAGTGTAAATTTATGGTTTTCACCATAACTCTAATGTGAAATCAGCAATAAGAACTTCATGTGGGTTAATAATGCTTTCACCATGTTAACTATAAGAGAACTAAATAAAAATATTCGACTTACGACTTTTCCTAAAGTTGTGAACTTGATCACTCAATTTTGCAATTATTATATTCAATTTTTAAGATTCACATTTACCAAGATATATGGTTTTGATTATTATCCTTACAAGCTAACTCACTATGTAAGTGATCACCTCACTCTCATTGAAGTATGTAGGCATATGAGGTCAATTAACATAAAGTGTATAAAAAAGGAAGAAAGTAGGATACCCCTTCCCCTTGAATCTGAGTTATTAGACTTGTCAATCAATATCTTCAAATGTTCAAAATATTGAGAGATATCTTACAAGGCCACTTTTCACTTCTATAAGATAATATTCCCCTTCAATAGAAAGACTTGTGTCAAAGATCACTTGCATCTTGGACTAGAGGATACATGCATTTACCATATTTAGAAGACGATTAGGAATATTATAAAGATGCTTTTGAAGTTAGAAGATGAGACTAGATGAAGCAAACAATTGAAAAAATCATTCTTTAATATAAAATGGGATATAGCTGATGTTGAAGATGTTGGCTAAGATATATTAGATTCATTCTATACTTCTACCATCCAAATGTAGTCACTTACCTAGTATAGATTCATTCTAGATACTGAATGACTACACAAATATACAAATCGTAAATTTTTTCTAAAATCAATATATGAGAATTCCCTCAAGAACCAATTTTTTTTCATCCTCTAATTCTATAAATCAATGGGATTTTGTACATTGATTGCAAACTCTTATGGTTTTTCATCCACAAAAGAAAACTTAATGTATATTAATTCCACAACCTAAGCCAAAATCTTTCTAGGACATGCATAAGATTAATTCAAGAATGAAGAACAACTTTGAGCTACCCTTCTTGAGTTGAGTTTTTTATGTGTGACTCTTTGGTCAAGTTTTGGTGACTTCCTTCATTTAGTTGTATAGTATGATGTTGTCATATAAGTGCACTTAGTGAACCCTTCTTTCAACCAAATCAATTAGCCTATCACCAAGAAAACACCTTGATCGTATCTATTGACATCATATGAGATCTCTTCAAGAGATGTCTAATTTGAGATTTCAAATGTCTTGGTTTGGGTTTTATTTTTGATCTCACATTAGGTTTCTATGGTTTAATTTGGGCTGACTCCTAGAATTTGCATGATACATATTTCTTATATTGCTTCTTCTAAATACACACATAAATCAATTGAGTTGTATATTACTATTATTTCATGAGTGACAATCATTATAAGTTTTCTAAGAATGTACGTAACCTAAAAAGGATTGCATACTCATTAAATTGAAATTTGAATTTCAAATGTTTAGAGTGGACAACACTTCATCCACAAAGATCAAGTATTGAACTTCAATGATCATAAAAAATTGAATAATTAATATTTTATCAATGAAAGTAAAAATAGATAATCCTCTAAGGAAAATATATAACCATGGAAATTATTATATCATGTGTTATTTCATATATATTTATTCATTGAACTTATCAACCTAAGCATCTAAGTTTAAAATAATCTAATTTATGGTAGGAAAATAGTTTAATTAACGACCTATTAGGAAGGTTGTTACAATCGTATCTCACGATGTTTGATAACATTCATATTGTGATGATGAAGTTGGCGATAAATTTTTTAGACTAGCCAAATTGACAAAAGTGCCAAGGGTTTGACTTGGGTGGGGACACTAGACTTTGGTGAGATTGACTCCTTTCTTCACAAGATCTTAAAAGGCTTGGTTAGGGTGTTTCTTTATGGTAATTGAACAATACAAGGAAGTTGTAGTAAGAGTAGAATTGTCATACAAAGAAAATTTAATTATATATTTTATAATCAAATATTATAATGTAAATAATACTTTTTAAAAAAATTATTTTGAGATCTTTATCATCTTTTATATCATTTTTTCATATAAAAAAATTGAATTAACCTCGCCCATTTTAGAGTCCACTATAGAACCATCATTAAATCTTCACTATTCACATTCCTATTCAAACATTTATAAATTCAACAAATCCTTCTATTAATAAAATTGGCATACATTTTATTCTTTTAACTCTCTTTTAATTCAATTAGAAATATAATTTGACTTTGAATAAAAATGGTTTACTACTATTTTAATCTCTTTACATCTTTTTCCGAAATCTTAGATCCATGGCTCTCTATCTCCTCCTTATTTCTTTAAATTCTTTATGAACGTTGAACCGACAGAAGTAATCTTAGATATATGACTCTTTATCGCCTCCTCCATATGACCGTTTCTTACCGTTTCTTTAAATTCTTTATGAACGTTCAACCCACAGAGCTAATCTGCACCACACAATGCTCTTCAAATATGGCGAACATTTTCTTTTAAGTGGGTCTCTCTCTCCAGGTTATAAACTCCAAACCCATCTGCTATTCTGGCTGAACTCTACACAATAATAGGAGGTATTCTACCATTCAATTCATATGAAAATGGCTTCCATTCCAAAGACATTTTCTTCTTCTTCCTCACATTGCTGCAAGCTATGCCAAAACAGATTTCTGGCCCAAGATACAAATGATCGCCTCTATTGCTCCATAGAATGCTACCATCTTGGCGATGAAATACAATCTTTCTGGGACCAAAATAATCTTCATATGAAAACACCCAACTGCCCTAACTTCTGTGATTGCAAGGCCCTGTTCTGGAAATTCATTCAAAAGAAGTTTTGTAATGGTCAATTAAAAGATAATGCATTGAGAATCAAGAAACCCATCAAGGATTTTTTCAACTGGTATATTTTAATGGCAGCTGGATTTGATACAGAGTATGTGATTTATGAGTATATTTTTCTGTTTCACTTTTTCTTTGATATTATATGTTTCTGGTATTCTTTATTGATTGATTGAAATTTGCACAGGTCGTATAGCAGCTGTGGCAGTAATTAGTAGAAATGTGAACAGGGATTTTTCTCAGTGCGAGATTTTTGAGAAAAAATAATTCTCAAGATTTGTCTTCAAGATGTATTTCAGTTTTCTCAGGTGCACCACCCATAGAAATCTCCTATTAGGGTTTTTTTTTTTTTCAGTTACAAGCTATTCCAACTTCAATTCAATGGAACAAGATATTATCAGTTGATAAATTATTCAATTGCAATGGTTTACTTATTTGCCAGTTTTCGATAAATTATTAAGTTGGACATGAAATCAATTGCAGTCCAGTGTATTACAATCTTGCTTCAAAATAGAATTAGCGTTTGTGATTAAAGAGTATGTACTTTTTATTTCTTGAATTAGCGTTTGTGATTAAAGATTCTAATTTCGATCTTGATTTTCTTACGATTCTTTAATTTTATTTATTATGATCTTCATCTTCGTTTTAATCTTGATTTTGATCTGAATCTCACTTTTCATGGCCAAAGTCGATAAGGTGTACATACCCTATTAAATTAATGTATATTATAACTAATATAAGCTTTCAATTTTGTAAATATATGCTCATGCACCTTATTTAAAATTATCATCTTTAAATACCTTTGGAGTTACATGGACATAATCTAACCTTATTTGAGAGTCTAATCTTCCAATGAAAAATCATTTTCTAAATTATAGAAGAATATTGTTCAACAAATCTAGGTGATTATATTTTCTAATAGGTGAAACCTAGTCCGTACCAAAAAAAAAATACATATAAGACTTATCGTCTTGGCATTGCCCAATTCTTTATTCAATGAGATATATTTTAAAAAGAATAAGATATAAAAATCCAACGAAATTGTATCTCTTCATAAAGGGGAACTTTTTTCTTACAATATAGTGGGTAAGCTTAAAGTTTTTGATATTGCAATACACAAAGTTTTAGATGTTGTTGATTAGCATGATTATATAGGTCTTTTATGCAGATCTCGGCCATTTTTTATACCATTTAGAAAAATTATTATTAAAAAGTTCATTCTTTCATAATCTCCTCTGAATCTGCACGACAAATGTTGTCCACATATAGTAAATATTTCTTTCAAATTAGTTAAAAGAAAGGACTTGTTTTGGAATTTTATCATCAATGTTGCATCAGTAGATGTTTCGGAATCTTATCAAGGATTGGTTTGACCAATATGTCATATACTAGTTGAAGGAGTGTAGTGTATCTGATTTATTTCCATCTATTTCTTTGTTTGTTTTTTTGTGCTATATTTATATCAATTACCTAGATTAATTTGGCACAACTACAAAAGAAGAAAAGAAAACAGAGACACTTCTTAAAAATAGTATTTGATAATTAATTAATAAATTGTTTCTTGCAAATTTTTGTTTTTAAGTTCTTTTTTTAAATTTTGAGTCACCTTTATGACTTTTTGAGTTAATATTGAACAAATTGTGATGAGTAAGAATTAACAAAAATTTCTATGATTCTTTTCTTTTGTCAAACATTTTGAGATTCCTCCAGCTTAATCAATGTTTTCACGAGTTCATGAACTCCACAAAACCCTGATAAGACTCTCTTTTAAACCTTTGTTGGAATTTTTCTCGGTTCTCAAACTTTTAAGTTTCCAATAAATAATCTTCCTTTCACTTGGTGCAGCTCCGATATTTTAAAACTTCTAAAAGTTTCAACAAATAAGGAATCAAATATTTTTTAAGTTTGTGAACCTTTGAAATCACCAACAAAGTTTTCCTAGAGCTCAAAGCTCCGATCAAAAGTTACAAAGTTGAAAAGAAGTCAATGTCAGTAGGTTTGTGAGTTTGTAAAATCACTAAAACATCAACAAATGGTTTCAATATATTCATAAGCTCTAATAAAGAATCTTTGGAGATTATATGTCAGTGAGCTTGAAATTATCAGAAAAAAATTAGAAATCCCAAAAACTTTAATGGTTGTTAAAAAAAGGATACATTTTGGGTATGTGCAAGATCATGGTGTGCCAAAACAGGCCCTTAAGTGGCAATGAAATTTCAGAAAATCAGAGTTATGCAACTTGACATGAAAATTTGAATAAGTTGTGAACATTACTTTTAAAATATGTAAGAAGAGAATCTATAGAAAATTGAATGTAGTTTCTAAGCTACTAGTTTTTTTGTTTTTTTTTTAAATCCTATTTGATGAAAATTTCAAATTTCAATGCAGTGGTACTAAAATTTTAGGAAAAAGATAAGAAGTAGACGTATGTCTAACCACCCTAATCACAATCAAATCATAATATTTTTTTATAATATTTATAATATAATTATTAGACTCATGTTCGGATGTGACACATATTTATTTATAATTTTTTATTGTGTAAATAATTATTTATGAATTTTTTACTACAACTTTTCAGAAATTCAGAAACTCCTACGTCTGACCACCTTAACTTGGTCAAAACCTTATGAAATTTTTTTATTTTTTTATTTTTCCCTATAGTAGACAAAGCATAGGATGTGATACATGTTTCGGATTCAAAAAATAGTATACCGTTTGAAAGTTATGAGTATTTTTCAATCAGTCTATCAATCAGGACTGTTGTCAGAATTCAATTAGAAAATAAATAATAATTATTTATTAAAGTCAAAATAGGACAAACCTTATATTGTTGGAAATTTGAGAATGTCCTTAAAAAACCCTTTTCGTTTTATCAATTTTGGCTACAAAAAAAGTCGTCAGCCACCAATGTCAAATCCCAAAGCATTCCCGAGCCAAAATTTGAAATTTGTACAAAAAAAATCAGATATCCAATTTTAATAAGTAAAGTCACTAACTAAATTTGCACATAATTAATCTATTGTTTATTTATATATTAATATATAATATTTTAATATATTAATTTATAAATAAATTAGTATATGATATTAGGGAGAGAGAGAGAGAGAGAGAGAGAGAGAGAGATTATGGGTCCTATGGTGTCCTAAGGGGTCATATTGTATCCTACAACCCCTTAGGACGCCATATAACCCCGTAAGACACCAAATTATGTCGTTATGGGTCATATTGTGTCATATGACCCCTTTAAGACACCATATGACCCCTTAGGACACAATATGACCCTTTGTGACTCTATACGATGTCGTTATGGGTCATATGACCCCTTATGACACCATATGGTGTCGTTATGGGTCATATGACCCCTTATGACACCATATGGTGTCGTTAGGGGTCATATGGTGTCCTAAGGCATCATATTGTGTCCTACGACCCCTTAGGATGCAATATGACCCCTTAAGACACCATATTGGGTCGTTATGGATCATATGGTGTCCTAAGGGGTCATATTGTGTCCTACCACCCCTTAGGATACCATATGACCCCTTAAGACACCAAATTGTGTCTTTATGGGTCATATTGTGTCCTAAGATGTCATGCAACACCATATGACCCCTATGGACAACATACGACCCCTTATGACACCATATTGGGTCGTTATGGGTCCTATGGTGTCCTAAGGGGTCATATTGTGTCCTACGACCCCTTAGGACACCATATGATCCCTCAAGACGCCAAATTATGTCGTTATGGGTCATATGGTGTCCTAATGGATCATGGGACACCATATGACCCTTAAAGACAACATACAACCCCTTATGACACCATATCAGGTTGTTATGGGTCTTATGGTGTCCTAAGGGGTCATATTGTGTCCTACGCCCCCTTAGGACACCATATGACCCCTTAAGACACCATATTGGGTCGTTGTGGGTCCTATGGTGTCCTAAGGGGTCATATTGTGTCCTACGACCCCTTAGGACACCATATGATCCCTTAAGATGCCAAATTATGTCGTTATGGGTCATATTGTGTCCTAAGGGGTCATGGGATACCATATGACCCCTAAGGACAACATATGACCCCTTACGACACCATATTGGGTCGTTATGGGTCATATGGTGTCCTAAGGGGTCATATTGTGCCCTACGACCCCTTAGGACACCATATGACCCCTTAAGACACCAAATTGTGTCGTTATGGGTCATATGGTGTCCTAAGGGGTCATACCATGACCCCTTAGGACACCATATGACCCCTTAAAACACCAAATTGTGTCGTTATGGGTCATATGGTGTCCTAAGGGGTCTCTCTCTCTCTCTCTCTCTCTCTCTCTCTCTCTCTCTCTCTCTCTCTCTCTCTCTCTCTCTCTCTAAAATATGAGTAATAAAATCAGATATCGAATTTTATCGGATATTCAATTTTTGTCACTACCATTAATGTGTCAACAATTAAAAAAAGGCGGCAATGGGAAAAAAAATTGGGACCACAAATTTATACATTAAAATTGGATATTCGATTTTTGTAAATAAAAAAGAGCCTTGTGGGCCATTTTGTGGATTCCAATGGTCCACAGCCTTCACATTCTATTGTCTGTCCACGATCATGGGTTTTCAGACAGGTTGAGACAAATTTGTGCTTTTCAGAGATTCTTAAAGTCAAATCTTACATTGTCAATCATTTAGGAGCATCTTTGTGGAGGTAAATGGGGAGTAGTAAACGTCGGAAGTCTAAACGCAAAAGAAAACTTTAAAATGACCAAATTGAAGTGTATAGAGAAAGAGATAGAGAAGGTCATAGGAGGAGGAGACAAGGTATGTTAAATATTTCTAATGTTACTTCAAGTGAAGAGGAAATTGAATTTGAAAATGTTGAACAAGTTATTGAAAATGAAAATGTAGATTTTGAAAGTGAAAATTTTGAATATGTTGAAAATGTTGAAAGTGATAATGAAAATGCTCAACATGGCATGAGAATGGAAAGTGAAAATTGTAGAAGTTGAGAAAGCCAACTTCACAGACCCCGAAGATCACTTGCATGCAAATAACCTGTCACAGAAAGAAGAGATGGAGACAAACAAGCAAGGGTGCTCTAAAAGCTGAAAAATGTATTCATCCAAGAGAGAGATAAATTACAATGATGAATCCTTATAAAAGGATATTGTGCAACCCTAAAAGAAACCCTAATAGGTAGACATTTAATAATTAATATAATTATTAAATGTCACAAATGCAAACTAAAGTGAAATCTTAAGAGAGGAATAAAGGTAATTTAATCAACATGATTAAATTAAAACCTTTACTCTAACACCCCCCCTTAAGATGAGCAAAAGTGCAATTACAAACATGTGCAAGAAAGAAAAGGTAACTACAATGCAAGAAAGTAAACTTGGGTCCCGACAACAAGGCCTGATCAGGTACCCAATTACAACCAAATCTCTGTAAAGTGGAGAAATAGAGAAAACCTCATGGGAAAAACTCTACTCCAAAAAGAGATGAAAGAAATAAATGCACTAATAACAGAAGGATAGGAGGTGGATAACATGATACCCCCCATAGACAACTTCTATCATATAAGTACATATACAATGGTCTCCATAGGAGAAAAAGAAAGAGACTAGAAGCCCCCCCCACAATGAAGAAACTCCTGTCCCACATATGGATGCCTGAGGTAGAATCCAGAAAGAGATCCTGAAGCGGCATATAATATTCTTCCCCTTGGGAAGAAATGAATCCAAAGGATGAAGATGAAGAAAACCTATGAAGAGAGAAGAATCAATCTGTCTCAAGATGTGTGCCATAATAGGATGCTGAAGAATCCCTCTGTCTGAACTGAAACAAAAGATGTCAAATCCAAACTGAACTGAAGACTCAAAAACTGCAACCTCTGAATGCACAGATGATGGTGGGCTAACAGCTAGAATATGGCTGTCAACAAAGAGGAGCTGAAAATCCTCAAAGTAATCCTCCAAGTCTGCAATATAGGACTCTACAAACAAAGACGAAATGCCTGCAAGATAAGAATCCCAAGTAGCCATGTCTGAAAGATGTATGATGTCCTGCTTAGCTGAATCAATAGGAGCCAAAGAAGAGGCAATATCAAACTAATCAGGAACAAAAGGAGATGATGTTGATACATGTATAATCTCAGTCTGAAGAGTAGGAACTGTGAGACAATCCTCTGATTCATCGGAATATGTAAGGGTGTCTAAATATTGAAGTTCCTTTAAAGTATCATGATCAAAAGGTGTGTTATCTCTCCAACCAATGGGTACAAGACAATCTGAAGCAGGATCCTTTGGGAATGGAGAAAGACTGGGGTCTCCATAGATCTCCCAAAGATGTGTCCAAAGTGACTGAGGACAATCAATGCTCGATATAGCCAACACAGTGTCAGAATCAACACTAGACAAAATAACTCCTACTATGTGATTTCTAATGATATCCCAAGCTAGTTTTCCCTCTAAAGCTGCTGGTTCAGGTATGAGATCATACAAATAAGCTAAAATATTAAGCCACCTACAGTGTGTAAGTATGCCCTTTGCCCATGACTCAAAATTACCCCGTTCTAGAAATACAACTGAAGGGTGAGTAGAAAAACCCATGATAACTCTTCAAATCAACAAATCTAAGACTAAATGACTTTAATACTGATAAAGCAGATCAAATAAAGCCATCCCACGCAAACAAATCATTTCCAAGTGATGAAACGTCCAAGTAATTGACAGATGTATAAAAACACAAAGTACTGAATAAAATGTACCTGGTGTAGATTCTAGAAAAATAAATGACAGATCTGGAAAGAGCACAGAAACCCCTTTCCAATGCCTATTCGTTTGCGAAAATGGGAGTCCGTATGCAAAAGATATGGCTCCTGGAGTGCAAAAAACTTGTTCTGACTTTGACTGGCAAAAAATACTGCAAAACGGCAAAATCAGAGAAAAAGTATCCATCAATTAGATCGGACAGAACCAGCTTTCCAACGCCTATTTCCATTCGAAAATTCGAGCTAAAATGCCCGAGTTATGCCCAATTTGGTAAAACAGCTCCAAAGTGACCCAAACAGCCCTGCTAGCCCTCAGGGGCTTAAAAAAAATGGCCCCTGGTCAGCTGGGCGACCAGGGGCTAGCGCAGGGGTGTGGTGGAGCTGAGGCAGCACAGTGGTGGCGCGCGGGCAGCTGGCGGTGCGCGGGTGGCGCGTGGGCGGCGCACGGGCGGCGCGTGGGTGGCTCGTGGGCTGCGAGCGGGCGGCTGGCAGCGCTGGGCAGCGCAGCGGGGGTTACCGCCGGCGGCGGTGGCCGTCGGGCTGCGCACCGGCGACGCTAGACTCCAAAGGGCTGCGGCCTTTTTAATAAAACTGGCTATGCTTTTTTTAATTAAAAAAATAGCGTTTTTTGATATTTTTTGAATTTTCGCCTCGGTTTTCGTGCCCTAGGGCCGTACGGCCTTGCGGCAAAAAAGATTTGCCTTCTGGAGCAACTGTGTCCAAATCGAATGAATTTTATATGGAAATAGGGGTTTTTGGGCGCTACGAGCTCAACGGTGAAGTCTGTTTGGGCTCAAAGTGCACCGAAAAAAAAACCCCCTATTCCAAAATAAAAATAGAAGACAAACACATATCTGATGCAACCAAAACCTGAAAGTCAGATCTAACCCTCGTAGCTCCAAATTCTTCAGAAGACGAATAGGAAGCAGCAGGTCTGGAGCTCTGATACCATGTAGAAGTTGAGAAAGCCAACTTCACAGACCCCGAAGATCACCTGCATGCAAATAACCTGTCACAGAAAGAAGAGATGGAGACAAACAAGCAAGGGTGCTCTAAAAGCTGAAAAATGTATTCATCCAAGAGAGAGATAAATTACAATGATGAATCCTTATAAAAGGATATTGTGCAACCCTAAAAGAAACCCTAATAGGTAGACATTTAATAATTAATATAATTATTAAATGTCACAAATGCAAACTAAAGTGAAATCTTAAGAGAGGAATAAAGGTAATTTAATCAACATGATTAAATTAAAACCTTTACTCTAACAAAAATTCAGGAGTTGACAATGAAGGTGTCCATAATTTTGGTTTAAATATGAAATTTTTTGACATTGGAGGTAAAAATGTAGAAAATTTTGACATAGGAGGTGAACATGTGGAAAATTTTGACATTGGAGGTGAAAATGTGGAAAACTTTGACATTGAAGGTGGAATTGCTCGACCAAGTGAACAATATGTAACACCTAATTACTTTAGAAATGAAGACCCTCTCATGGATGAAAGACAAATTCAAAATCCAAGACCTTCAAGAACCCCAAAATGGTTACTTGAAATTGATGAGAACATTATTGCGAATCTTGAAGGCAAGAGATCAACAAGAACCGTTTGGTTGTGGGCCACACAACTTTTAGACCAAAATTTTAGCAATAAGACATTGACCAAGCAATTCCAACTCTTTGTTCAATTGCTAAAGATGATAAAGATGAGACCATTGCTAAACAAATTGAAGATTTGTATGAACAAGAAGATGGAGAGAAATTCTATTATTGCCAAAACTCTATTCGATGCTCTCAATTCTATTGGAAAGAATACCAAAGAAAGAGATAAGAGAGTTGCTCGAAGAGTGATTACAACCTCCTTAGTAAGCCATCAATTGAGGAAGGCTCGTCAAATGAGACAAACTTGTGTTGATTTGAACATAAACCGTAAAACTTTGGATAGAGCACTTGCACAAAGACAAAGACTTGGCGATCCACTTCAACATGATAGATGGGCTTTTGGTGGGAGGCTTCCACGTGTTGATAGAAAGTTGGCTGACAATGTGAAGAAGGAGATTCAACAATTTTGGCACTCTAATTCTAGAGTGTCTCCCAATGTAAAGGACGTTTTGAAATTAAGAATTGGCAACCAAGACCGCACACCGCATCCCAAACATTTCTTGGAATCAAGCCAAAACATGTTGTACAAAAAAAATTGTGAAGTACATCCAACTTTGCAAATATCATAAATGGCCTTTGAATCTTTGAAGCCATTTTATTGTGTTCCTCTTAAGATTCGTAATACTTGTTGTTGCAAGTACCATGTGGAGTTTTCAATGTACCATGAACTTTTATGCCATATTCGTTCTACGATGCATACTAATGAGATGTTGCAGGGGTGTGGTACAATGTTATTTCCGAGATCATGAAGAGACTTGTGAGATCTATTTTTATTCCCTAGAGATGATTGCTGCTATTTTTATAGAAATGATTGTTTGAATGAGAAGTGCTCAGAATGTGGTGGGTTGTCAAATTTCATTTCATGTTTTCATGAGGGCAACGAACATGAGTTTGGAAAGAATTATGTTGAGAAAAAAAGATATGAGACAGTGAAATATACTTTGAAGAGTGGAGGTGAAGGTTCTAGATGCGAATTAGTCTCAAGAGAAGTGAGTGTTGCTGATTTTATTTTGGATTTTAAGGAAAATATTTTCTACAAGTATGCAAGGCACACCCATAGGTCTCCATGGTTGGATCAACAGTTCAGGATGTGTAAGAACTCTTTCTCGATTGGCACTCTTGTATCGGTGGTTGATTTTGCAGAGAACTATACATTGCAACCACAGAATGAGGTACAATCTCAGTACTACAATTCAATCCAGATTGTTTTTTTTGTTCACATTAGATATAGACATGCTCCTGATAGTACAGAAGAGGATAGGAAGATAATCAGGGAGTATCATTTTTATATGAGTGATGATAGATCACACTCCTCCGAGTATGTGCAACATTCTTTCCAAACAAAATTTGAGTTCTTGCCTGAGAAAGATATTGCAATTGATCGACATATCATATGGTCAGATAACTATACGGGTCAATTCAAGAATGCTCGTATGTTTTAGTGGTTGAGTAGAATGCATGTAGAGAGGTGTATACCTCATATTTGGTGTTTTTTTTAGGCAGGGCATGGGAAGGGGGAGCATGATGGAGCAGGTGCATGTTTGAAGAGAGCTCTAGTTAAGGAGCAATTGAGGATTTTGGGTGCAAATTTCTCTGATGCACGTTCTATTGTTGATTAGTGTAGTTCAGCATTGTCACATGGAGGTACTCTTGATTCAGCAGTGACCAGATTCTTTTGGTTGGTTGAGGAAGGCACAGTGGGATATAGATTGGATTGTCAAACAATTAAAGATTCTTCAAATATGCATTCATTTCTTAGCTCAGATGCAAGTACATGGACCATTTGGACACGATCGTTGGCTTGTTTTTGTCAAAGTTGTGTTCAGTGTGATTGGGATCAGTGCGAGTCAAGTGAGTGGGTTGATACATGGGTTCCCCAATATCTAACTCCTTTATCTCAAATAATATCCTTGTCAAACGATGACATGGAAAGTTCACTTGAGTATGATCGTCTATCAGATCTTGTATAGCCAGGACATGTTTTTGCAGTTGTTGCACTGCAAGGGAATGAAGAGAGATCAAAATATTGGTTGGCACGATGTGTAAAGGGAAAATGGAAGCTAACACAACTAGTGATAGATGATGACGGGTTCACATATCCTATAGGTTCAGTTGTTGTTGTGGGAACTTGGTTACGAACATACATGATTAGAAATAATGGCATACCTGCATTTGAAGACTATGAGAGACACAAAACCATTCTAATGTATTCACACCTTATTATACCTACAAATGTCAAGTTGTTGAAGCATCAAGCAAAACCGAAGACCAAAGAGCTATGGACAATGACTATTGTTGATCATGAAGCATTACTGGATACTCTTAAGCAAAGAGATGACCCTTCAGGCATACATGAGTAGTAGGTCTTTAATGATGCCCTTTTTTTACACCATGCATTTGTTTTCAAACAATGATCATTAAACCTTAATGTTCAAATTTGTTACGTGTATATTAAGGATGTGTTCAAAATGCAGGTCTATTGATGAACGTTTTTTTTTTCGCAACACGATTTTTGCATGCACATAGGGTACATTATATAATTGGAAGGGGTGTATTTTTGCAACACGACTTATTATCATGCATTTGATGAGCTTTACAATTTTTGTTATTAGACAACACTATTTGACAATTTTTTATGATATAATTATCGCAAAACCTTTATGCTCATGCAAGTCTTTTTTGATGATATACAACAGTATCACGTTATGATTTTTGCATCAACATAGTGGGTTCTCTTGATATAATTTGAAGGGACATATTTTTATGGTATATAATACCACCTTTTCATTTATTATCATGCATTTTAGTTGAAGTGATTATCATAAAGCCTTTATGTTCATCCATGCATTTTATGTGTAGACTAGCAATTCTTAAAAATACAGGTTCATGCTAGATCATTCTCTGTTGACTAGTTTACTCTTGGTGATGGTACATATTCCTTTGTGCATTAATGAGATTAAATTTTGTGCATAAACACTAAGTCAATTGAATGTATTTCTATTTGGAAATGACCATATCTACCATCGTCTTCAACCATGCAGAGAAATGCAATGAGAAGGGCTTTAATCAACATGCATCTTTCTTCAAAGTTATGCTTGTATACTTTGCAGAGAAACTGGTAAGTTTCATAATTATACAATCTTGTACATCTTAAAAATGTTTCAAATGATCTATTTATAATTTGACAAAATAATTTGTATTAAGTGTTATAATTTGTTTCTTGTAGCACATTCATTCTGCATAAAAAGGTTGCTTATTTTGGTCTTCATTTATATGCAGAAATTGTTGTACGTAAGCTTTTCTCTTAGGGCATGAGGATGTCTCATGTAGATGAAGTGGGATGTTGTATTTGTATATGGATGTGAATTTATGTAACTTTGTTATGATGATATACAATGTCCATGAGCAAATTGGTTTAGTTATATTGATGATATAAAATGTATATGTACATGAGTACATTTGTGTAGTTGTATTGATAATGAAAAAAAATCTTGTTTGCATATCCCTTCATGGATGTCACATGCAAGTGTAATGGTAATTATGTGTATACAATACATGGAAATATTGATGATCATTATGTGTCTACAGTGTAATGCTTGTTTATCTATATTTTTCATTGAGTGAGACTGACCATTTTTTGCCAACCGAAAAAATCTTGCCCTAATAAAACCGTAGGGAAACTTGAAAACTGAGATAGGATTTTGTAGTCACCCCTCTTGTGGCCACGTAGGTTCAAACGTATTGTTTGTAGGTACCGTAGATTCCGAGTTAGGGCCCGTCAAAGTTTGACAATTTGTAGCACTTAGGGTGCTCAAGGGACGACGTCGGTAGGGTATGACCCCGAGCATTCGACCGAGTGGGGGCCCAAAATAGGAGCATGCATAGGGTAATAATGCCTAACTAGACATGTCAAAGCTGACAGTTTGCTATCACAATGAGCGGAATGAGAAATTGGCCACGCAACAACATTTGATTGAATGAGACTGACGATTTTTTTGCCAACCAAAAAAATGTTGCCCTAATAAAACCATAGGGAAACTTGAAAAACCAAGATAGGCTTTTGTAGGGACCGCTCTCATGGCCTCGTAGGTTCAAATGGATTGTTCGCAGGTGCCACGGATTTCAAGTTAGGGCCCGTCAAAGTTTGATAATTTTTAGCACTTAGGGTGCTCAAGGGATGACGACGGTAGGGTATGACCCCGAGCGTTCGACTGAGTGGGGGGCCAAAATAGGAGCATGCATAGGGTAATAATGCCTAACTAGACATGTCGGAGCCAATGATTCATTATCACGATGAGAAGAATGAGAAATTGGCCATGCGACAATATTCGATTGAATGAGACTGATGATTTTTTCGCCAACCGAAAAAATGTTGCCCTAATAAAACCCTAGGGAAACTTGAAAAACCGAGATAGGATTTTATAGGGACCCCTCTCATGGATTCGTAGGTTCAAATGGATCATTTGCAGGTGCCACGAATTCTGAGTTAGGGCCCGTCAAAGTCTGACAATTTTTATCACTTAGGGTGCTCAAGGGACGATGTCGGTAGGGTATGACCCTGAGCGTTCGACCAAGTGGGGGGAAAAAATAGGAGCATGCATAGGTTAATAATGCCTAAATGGACATGTTGAAGCTAATAGTTTGTTATCACGATGAGCAGAATGAGAAATTGGCCATGCAACAACATTCGATTGAATGAGACTGACGATTTTTTTGCCAACCGAAAAAATGTTGCCCTAATAAAACCGTAGGGAAAATTGAAAAACCAAGATAGGCTTTTGTAGGGACCCCTCTCATGGACCTATAGGTTCAAATGGATTGTTCACAGGTGCCATGGATTCCGAGTTAGGGCCCGTCAAATTTTGACAATTTTTGGCACTTAAGGTGCTCAAGGGACGACGCCGGTAGGGTATGACCCCGAGCATTCAACCGAGTGGGGGGATAAAATAGGAGAATGCATAGGGTAATAATGCCTAACTGGACATGTCAGAGCCAACGGTTCGTTATCACGATGAGCAAAACGATAAATTGGCCACGCGACAACATCCGATTGAATGAGACTGGCGATTTTTTCGCCAACCGAAAAAATGATGCCCTAATAAAACCATAGGGAATCTTGAAAAACAGAGATAGGATTTTGTAGGGACCCCTCTCATGGCCACGGATTCTGAGTTAGGGCCTGTCAAAGTTTGACAATTTTTAGCACTTAGGGTGCTCAAGGGACAACATCGGTAGGGTATGACCCCGAGCGTTCGACAGAGTGGGGGGCCACAATAGGAGCATGCATAGGGTAATAATGCCTAATTGGACATGTTGGAGCCGATAGTTTGTTATCATGATGAGCAGAACGAGAAATTGGCCATGCGACAACATTCAATTGAATGAGACTGACGATTTTTTTGCCAACCGAAAAAATGTTGCCCTAATAAAATCATAGGGAAACTTGAAAAACCGAAATAGGCTTTTGTAGGGACCCCTCTCATGGACCCATAGGTTCAAATGGATTGTTCACAAGTGCCACGGATTCTGAGTTAGGGCTCGTCAAAGTTTGACAATTTTTAGCACTTAGGGTGCTCAAGGGACGACGTCGGTAGGGTATGACCCCGAGCGTTCGACCGAGTGGGGGGAGGGCAAAATAGCAGCATGCATAGGGTAATAATGAATTGTATTGTATTTTTCATTAAATGAATTGTATTGTATTGTTCATTAAATGAATTGTATTGTTCATTATAAAAAACAACACTTACAATGAAATGAAATGAATTGTATTGTTCATTAAATAACCATTATTAACCATTGTTAATTATTGGAATTAAGATTAAATATTTCCATGATAACACCATGCACAGATGAGAAACAATTTATATGATCAAATATCAACTTCTGTATATATGAAAATGTCAAATGATTACAAGTGTATGTCCATACACAAATATGGCATAAACGCCAACTCAAACAAAATGTATGTCTATATACGTGAATGTATGTCCATACACAAATATGGCATAAACACCAACTCAAACAAAATGTATGTCTATATACGTGAATGTATTTCCATATACAAAATATACATGCCAACTAGACATGTAAGCATCCCAAAACTATCTATAACATCCTAAGTTGCTGATGGATCATCCAAATCGATCCTCTTCACTGCGCTGCTCGGCTCTAAAGGATCCTACACAAGAAAAAACAAACCACGATTAAGATTAGTTATATTATATAACTCACATTCGAAAATTTAACATAAAAATGAACTATAATTGAACTATTCTTGTTTACCTCATCTCCACATTTTCTCTTCAGCTTTGCAGGACTCTTGATGTATTGTCTTCGGTAGAGGAGTTATGTTTTCAATATTTTCATACACAACCTACATATGTTCACAAACATGACATTGATACAAGTTAGCATATAATTGTCACTGATAATAACAAATTATATTTACTAAACACAAAATAAAATAAACACACATGTACTCGAGGCATCTCTTCTTCTTCTTCATTTTCAGGTATATAGGGTGTAGTCAACAAGGATGTGAAGCCAAGAATTCTCTGTACATATACACAAGAAGTATATGAAACTATCAATCTATGTCTAGACATGTATAATCATTATAAGTTATTTAAAAAATTCATTCAATCATCTTTGCATTCAATTACCTTTCCCTTGTCTCTAACTGCACTACCAGATCCTAAATCACACAGGCCCACACTCGTGTTGCATGTGCCCTACAAGAGTAAAATAAGATATACATGCAAGTTACTACATAATCTAATTAATACCAATATAAATGATGAGCATGTATGTACAATAAAATACAAACAACTAGGTGCAATAATATATGTATCGTCAAGCTATCAAGGCCAAATGAAATGGTTGTCAAGGTGCCCTCTTGGATATGTGTCAGCTCCTCCTCGGTCATCAACTGTTAAATAGACCATGTAAATAAAAATTAGTACTTAATATTATCTAGATTATAAATATTCATTTAAAATATAGAATGAACTGTGAAAATACAAATCTTACCACTACATCATCAATGTATGATGAAGGTGCCTCCTCTCCTCTATCATGCGAGGACTCCCCAAGGTATCCTCCAGTCTGTGTCATAACATCTGGTACATCGTGCATCTCATACACCTCATTATCTGCACTATTCACAAGAGGATCAACAGGTTGTCCAACTGGACCCAAGCATACGTGCCCACACATGACACAACTATGGGGCATGCAAATGTGTGGAGTCGAGGAGGATGTGTCAGCGCCACCGGATGCACCGCTACCATTAAAAGTAGGTTGAGCTACTGACCCAGCCTGAGAAACCAAAAGGCTACTCAAAGAGTGAATAGTCGATATGGTCTATGGTGCCACCTCACAAATGATATCTGGATGTTGCACTGGATGTGGGAGATCAATAGGAGGAGGGGGGACATATGGGCCCTGGACTACTCTGACTGCCCCAGGTCTATTTTGGGGCATACCTAAACCCACACCCTGGAAAGGTTGGATGTCAAAGTAGTTCACATGTTTTCCTAAAACAAACTCAGCATACAATTTTTTTATGAAGTAGAAGGGGACATCAAGATTGTTGTTGGGTGGTTTGTTGAAAACAATCCACCAACAATCCCAAAAAAATTTCACAATACCATCATTTGTGCACCATTTAATAGAAAGTTTTCTTTTTTGGGGGTCTGCGGGTTGACCAATGCGGGGATTCACAAAAAATGCGGTGATAGCGGCTTTGGATATCTCGAGATCCTTGATCTCCTTATAGGACAAATCTGTGTATTGTTCCCTTATAGATATAGGAGTTGAGAAATACAACCCCACAGTAGCTTGAAGATCTTCTGCAAGCCGAATAACCTATTACAAGGAGAAGCAATGAAGCAAAATCTAAAGAACATACAAAACACAGGAAAAATATTCTCCAAAAATGAGAGCTCCTATTCACCAAAAATGTATTGTGAAAAGATAATACAATGAAAAGAAAAAGTAACCTCTAATAGGTCAAGAAACTGTAAAAAGGGAAAACCCTAGGCTTGCACATAATAATTAATTAAAATAATTAATTATATGCACCTAATGTTAGCTTAAGTGTAAAAAGATCATTGGGAACTTACAGAATTAAACAAATATTGTTTAATTAATCAAGTAAAGACCCAATTACTCTAACACCCCCCCTTAAGCTAGACTTAGGGAGAAGCTAAAACCTAGAACAACTACTGAAAGCATGAAAGATGGGTCCTGACAACAAGGCCTGATCAGGAACCCAAATACAATGAAATCTCTATGAAACGGAGACAAAGGAGAAAACCCAGTGGGAAAAAACTCCTCTCCAAAAAGAGATAAAAGAACATGCTGAAAGAAGAACAAGGAAGGAAGGCGTCATAAAGACCCCCCAAGGACAACTTCCTTCACCCTAAGCATAGAGTGCAACTGAAGATAGCGCGGCGATGCAAAAGGTTTCGTGAAGATGTCTGCAACCTGCTCAGAAGTGGGAATGTACTCCAGAATGAGAACACCATCCTGAATCAACTGACGGATGAAATGCATGTGAAGCTCAATGTGCTTCGTTCGCTGATGCTCTATGGGGTTGCGGAAATATGAATAGCACTCTGATTGTCACACCAAAGAACAGTGGGACTATCAAGAGGAAAACCAAACTCAGTCATCAACTGTCGAAGCCATAAGATCACCTGACTAGAGAGCACAGCAGCGCGGTACTCAGCCTCTGTAGATGATAATGCATGAGCAGTCTGCTTCTTGCAAGACCATGTGATAGGACCAGAGCCAAGACAGAAAACAAAGCCGGAAGTAGACTTCCGATCAGTGACATCACCAGCCCAATTTGAGTCAGTGTAGCCAACAATATGACGTTCCCCTGATGTATAATGAATGCCATGAGAACTAGTGCCCTGAATGTACCTCAAAATACATTTGGCAGCTTGCCAAGGACTCTCATGAGGATCATGGGAGAATCGAGAGACAAGACTAACCGCAAAGGAAATATTAGGACGGGTGTGAGTCAGGTACAACAAACTGCCAACCAACTGCTTGTAAAGTGTAGAATCGACAGAAAGAGTGGGACAAGATGTGGTCAAAACAACCCCTGACTGAAATGGTGTGGGAGCAGGCTTGCAATCAAGCATGCCGAAGCATTGAAGCATGTCAAGAGCATACTTCTTCTGGTAGAGAGAGATCCCATCAGAAGACTGAATCACTTGAAGACCAAGGAAATAGTGCAACAGACCGAGATCTGTCATCTCAAACTGATCCATCAAGGCACGCTGAATATGCTGAATCATAGATGATGAGCTACCCATGATGAGAAGATCATCAACATATAGCACAAGAATCAAGATGTCACCCTTAAGAAGTTGAATGTAGATGGTGTGATCAGAATGACTGCGGGAGAACTCAATGAAGAGCAAGAAAGAGTCCATCTTCTCATACCAAGCCCGAGGGGCCTGTTTGAGACCATACAATGAATGCTGAAGTTTGCAAACCAAAGAACTATCCTGCACAAATCCCTGAGGTTGTTCCATGTAGATTTCCTCCTGTAGATCCCCGTGCAAGAAGGCACTCTTCACATCCATCTGAAAAGCAGGCCAACGCCGAGAAGCTGCAAGAGATAGTACAAAGCGAATGGAATTCATCTTGGCAACAAGGGCAAATGTCTTGGAGTAATCAATACCCTCAACCTGTGAAAACCCCTTTGCAACAAGACGTGCTTTGTACTTATCAATGGAACCATCAGCAGCATATTTAGTGCGATATAACCAGCGACACCTAACCATCTTTCTGCCCTTAGGAAGAGGACAGAGATCCCATGTATGATTCCTCATCAAAGTAGAATACTCCTCCTCCATAGCACAATCCCACTTAGGGTGACCTGTCACCTCTGAAAACTTCTGAGGATCATCTGAAATAGCATGACTCAAAAGACTAGAACCCACAGTATGAGAACGAGTGCGACAAGTATCGGAAGGATCACTAGCCAGAGGACCTGCCGCTGCAACAATAAGGCAAGCCCACTTGGGCATCTGAGGTGGAGCAGGTGGAGGTGGGGATGGTGGGGGTGGGGATGGTGGATCATCATAATCATCCTCAAAAAGATTCTGAAGTGGTGCAGTGGCCGGAGTAGGCAAAGGAGTAGACACTAGAGTTGGGGTATCCACTATGGGAAGACGCTCATCAAACTAAACATCTCGTCGTAACAAGACCTCTCTGGAATCAGGATCAAACAACCTGTACGCCTTAACATCCTCACAGTAGCCAACAAAAATGAGGGGTCAGCTCTTCTGCTCCATGGCTTTCCTCTGAGCATCAGGAATAAAGGCCCATGCCGCACTGCCAAATACTCAAAAAAAGGAAACATCAGGCTTGTCATGAGACCAAACCTCCTCAGGAGTCATATGTCGAATAGCCTTGTGAGGCATCCGATTCTAAATATAGTTGGCACAATTGATTGCCTCAGCCCAAAAAGATGAATCCATGGACTTGGACTGAATCATACAATTCGCCATCTCCCGTAAAGTTCTGTTCTTTCGTTCAGCGACACCATTCTGCTGAGGGGTGTAGGGAACAGAAAACTGATGCTGCAAACCATGCTCAGTGCAAAAATCTCTAAAAGCCTGATTCACATACTCCCCCCCATTATCTGTACGTATCCACCAAATAGAACAGCCAAACTGCTTCTTAACATATGTCTTGAAAATTCGAAAGGAATCAAAGACATCAAACTTGTACTTAAGAAAGTACACCCATGTGTGTCTGGAGAAGTCATCAATAAAAGTGAGTACATACTTAGCCCCTGAAAAAGAAGGAGTGGGAAATGACATGAGGTCACTGTGAATCAACTCCAAGGGTGCCAAAGCACGAGAGGCTCTCCCCTTCGGAAAGGGATCTCTATGATACTTGCCAAGAACACAACCATGACAAACACCATCAGTGCAGGAAATCTGTGGGAGCCCAAGAACAAGTGCCTGTGTACTCATCTACTGAAGATATCTATAATTGACATGGCCCAATCACTCATGCCAAAGCTTACTCACTAAAATCTACATGTGCTATGAGAGATGAACCTGTACCCGAAGAGGGCTCAAATTCGTCAAATATGTAGAGACGAGATGCAGAATCCACACTACCAGAAGCCACAACCAAATCAGGGTCATGGAGGTCCCAAATAACCACATCATGTGGTGAGAACTCAACTGTCTTACAAGAGCCAGAGTGGCAAATCTGATAAATGGACAGGAGGTTCGTCGAGATGTCAGGGACAACTAGAACATCCTATAGAGTACCCCCATCCAAAGAGATAGAACCTGAACCCAAGACGAAAAGTTGAACTGAGTCACCCACTGCAATCTGTGAAATACCACAAGAGGCAAGAGAAGTAACCAACTACTGAGTGTGTGTCATATGGTGAGAAGCACCAGAATCTAGAATCCATGTGGACCCAGAGGTCGAAGCTCTAGCAGTGAGAGCATGACCTTTCCCTGTGGAAGGAGAAGATGCCTGAGGTGAGGAAATGTGATGTTGCTGCATGGCTTCCTCTAAAGCCTCTAATCGTTTCCAGCACCTGGAAACTGGATGTCCATCATTTCCACAAAAACTGCAAGTGTCTGATTATTTCTTCTTAGTCTTGGAGGAAGACTCACCGGACTGTGAAGATTTCCCTTGTTTGGGAGGAACTGGTGTTGAATCAGACTTAGGAGCAGGCTTGGAGGAATTCTCATTACCTGCAGAAGGTTTTTTCGGCTTCGGTTTCTGCTTCTGTTTCTCCTTCTCCTTAGAGGACTGAGCAACCAATGCTTTGTTCTTGGAGCCTAAGAGCATATCCAACTGAGAAAGATGAGTCTGCTCATGAGACAATCGCTCACAAAAGACATCAAAGCTAGGCATGGTGAAATTAGTACCCAAGCTATCCATGGTGGAGTAGAAAGCAAAGGCAAAAAACTGAAAGGGACCCCGAAGCTTCGAAAGAATCAAATGAATGCACTTTGTATCAGTCTTGTTCTTTCCACATCCCTAAAGAACAGATCTAGTAGTCTTGAATTTGTTCAAAAAATCCTCAATAGTGGGAAAGGAATCAGATAACAAAGAAGTCAACTCTGCCTCAATCTGTAATGCCTGAATCTCATTGACCCGCCCGAAGAGAGAATCAAACTTCAACCACATATCCTGAGGAGTAAGCAACTCATCAAGGTGAAACAGAAGACTATCAGAGACATGCAAAGCGATCAAACCCATCGCTTCATCCGGCTTCTTCCGGTACATAAGAATCCCATAAGGACATTGTAGGACTGGTTGAACCTCATCCAAAGAAGCCCACAACCCTCATGACCTGAGAAGCCTCATGATGCGGGGCTTCCAGGTGTGATAGTTGTGTGAAGTCAACAATTCAACTAAAGGATCTGCCATGAGAACAAAGAAAACTCTGCACCTACACCTGCTTGTTGGTTGTTTTTTATTATGTGATCTTTCATAATAGACTAAAGAAGCATAAGGGTTTGTTTGTTTTGAGAGTTTAGGTGGTCTTTATTTCTGATATAAATGACAGAAAGCAAGAAAAAAAACACCCCCCCACAATGGAGAAACCCAAACCCTAGTACATAGTAATGAGAAGGAAGTAGTGCATAAGCAAAAAAACTTCAAACTGATATCTCATGTACCTAGTGAAAATTATAAGAAAAAAAATCATAAATCTGAATAGAGGATGCTGAGATCTTTCCAACGCCTATTCGTTTTCGAAAAACGGAGTCCGTTTGCCCATTCTATGGCCCCAGAAGTGCAAAAAGGAATCCCGACTTTGACTGGTAAAAAACATAGTCAAACAGAAGATTTAGGAAAACAATCCACCACCACGAGGTCCGGCTCAAAATCACCTTTCCAACGCCTATTTTTTCACCAAAATCTGACTCCGGATGCACAATCTAGGCCCAAAAAACCAACCCCCTCTCAAAAAGACTAGAGAGGAGGAGTTGGTGGTGCTCCGGGCAGAGGTGGGGCTCGAGCCGGGCGAAGGTGGGGCTTGGGCGGAGCGGTGCAGCGGCCAGGTGGAGGTGGCATGGCCCGACGGAGGTGGCAGTGGCCAGCGGGGACCGGAGCGGTGTAGAGGCTTGCCGACAGGGGTCGGAGATCGGGGCCGGAGCGGCGGCCGACGACGGGAATCTTCGCCGGCGGGGGCCGGAGCAGCGGCTGGCGACGGGAATCTTCACCGAAGAGCATCGCTGGAGCGGGAGTCTGTAGCCTGCGGTGCTAGGTGGGGCCGGCCTGACAGGTCTGCAGGGCCATACGGCACCAGACTGTCAGGTCCGGTTCCCAAGCAATTTTTTTTTTGTAAAAAAAACTTTTGGTTGCCTTCCCTTTGTGGGATTTTTCTGATTTTTTTTTTGTAATAATTTTTTTTTTAAAAAATCAAAAACAATTCAGCCTGCATGCCATAAAAAGGCAAAAAAAAAAAAAAATTCTCAAAAAAAAATTTCTCGATTTGCATGCCAGGGTCGTACGGCTTGGCTTGGAGAAAAAAAATCACCCAGATGCTCAGGGGTCAAAAATGGACAAATTTTATATGACTATAGGGGTTTTTGGGTCGTCTGAGCACAATGGTGAGGTCCGTTTAGGCCCAAAGTGCTTAGAAAAAATTTAAAAAAATAAAAAATAAAAAACAAAAAAAATTTTAAAAAAAAAACCTTAACCTTAAGCACACAAAAAATGTCTGGAACCCCAGATCTACTTCAAATGCAAAATTCGCAAAAAATAGGAATAGGTAGCTGCATATCTGAGCTCTGATACCATATAGGAGTTGAGAAATACAACCCCACAGTAGCCTGAAGATCTTTTGCAAGTCGAATAACTTGTTACAAGGAGAAGCAATGAAGCAAAATCTGAAGAACATACAAAACACAGGAAAAATATTCTTCAAAAATGAGAGCTCCAATTCACCAAAAATGTATTGTGAAAAGATAATACAATGAAAAGAAAAAGTAACCTCTAATAGGTCAAAAAACCCTAAAAAGGGAAAACCCTAGGCTTGCACATAATAATTAATTAAAATAATTAATTATATGCACCTAATGTTAGCTTAAGTGTAAAAAGATAATTGGGAACTTAAAGAATTAAACAAATATTGTTTAATTAATCAAGTAAAGACCCAATTACTCTAACAGAATCTCACCACAAAAGAGCGGTATTGTGCTCCTTAGTCATGGTTTCCATACTCTTTATGATCAACATGAGGGGATCAAACATTGGGTTCAAGCGAGGGATCCTACGATATACATTTGCAATCCCCCTCAATTGGTTCAAATTTTGTGCAATTAAATCCTAAATTGAGGGGGGGTTTGGCAAAGGAGGGTTTGGTTGTTGCGGTTGTGGTTGATCAATATTTTTACTGTTATCCCCCATTTTTAACCTAATTGAATGTAAACAATTGAATTTACTTAACAAATTTAAACAATAATTTAAAAAAACCTAGTTTTCATGAAAAAAACCATATTTTCAATGAAAAAACAAATAAACATTAAAAAAAATACAAAAATTGAACGAAAATGATTGAAAACAATAAAAATCCTACCTTTTAATGTATTTTTTAGCAAATTTGGGTCGAAAAACCGGATATCGGATTCCCAAAAATCGCGTAGCCCGTGGGTTAAAAATAACTCACAGGCTATCACAGTCCAATTATATTGTCTCAGAAAATCGGGTAATCTGATTTTTATACTTAAATTATTTTAAAATAACATTATATTATATAATATAATAATATATTATATAATACGTATTATATAATAATATATTATATATTATATATTATATAATATATAATATAATATAATAATATAATATATAATATAATAATATATTATATAATACGTATTATATAATATACTATAATTTATAATATAATATTATATTATGTATCATGTATTATGTATTATGTATTATGTATTATGTATTATGTATTATGTATTATAATATTATAATATATTATATATTATATAATATGTAATATATAATATATTATTATATTACATTATATATTATATAATTTATTTTTTAATTTAAAATTACAAATAAAAATTGGAAATCTGATATTATCGGATATCCGATTTTATCTGATATCCAATTTGCTTAGGTGTTTACCATGCCAAGGTGTACTGACACCCAGGCCAAGCAAAAAGTCAACACGGATTTTCACATTTTTAGGCAAGTGGAGAAGGCTATTTTTTTCGCATCGCCACTTTTTGGCCCTCCATGATCCTGCACTAACCCTTTTATAGCTCAAAACAAAAAGCATTGATAATTTGAGGATTTCAAAACTTTCCAAAATGTCAATAGAGTTTTGACGCAATTGAACAACACTAACCAACTTAAAAAATAAGCTATAAAAAAGGTTTGTGTGCTCATTTATATTGGACTAATTAGGTTATCGCCTTAGTAATTAATAAATTAATCAATAATTATTTAGGTCCCCTATTACTTTATTACAATTAAGCTAAACTTAGAATTGTTCTTCTATATTTATATTGAGTTATATTTAGGTCATGTTCTCTTGTAAAATAGGATGATGAGACTTGTCATGATTTAACTAAATCCTCACCTAGGGTTTTATCAAGGTCTTTATCTTTATATTTTTATAAGCATTCATTTATATCATTGTAATCAATCCAAATATCAAATTCAATCTAGGTTACCTATATTCATCTTAATATCAGATGATTCTCTCATGAATCAATCATTCTCTCAAGGTTGCATGAGCACATCAATGGCTTTTTCTCTTCAAATGTAATAATCATTTTGGTTGTAGGTTATTTATGAGAGCTATGGGGTTCACTATCAACTTAAACATGGTATTTATAGATCTATAGTTTTCCTATCTAAATTCTAAGAGATAAAAAAAATTTGACCAGTTCAACTTTTACTCAATGTATTTTGAAGAAAAATGATTTCTAGGTTTTGTTCACAAATACAAAAAACCTTCAGAGTATCTATTAGATTTTATAGATAGTAAGTAGATCTTACAAAAAGATGTCAAAATAGCATGGTGTGATCATTTTCCCTCCATGTTGAAATTTATTTTTTTACTAAATAAAATATTTTGCTTCTTGGAATTGTAGGTATATGTTAGTTTTTGCATGAAATGAGTAAATTTTACAAAAATAAAAGTAGAAGGGTCTTGTCTACTAGATATCAGATGGTGAAATTTATCTTTTTTTAAATTCACAACTTGGGCATACGATGTTGAAATTGAGCAAACGAGATATCATTAGAAATATGTTTTTGAACACTTTCTAGTAGTGCAGATCTCATTATCAAATTTTTTTTTTAAGTTTATTTTATTCTTAGTCTAAGTTAAATAATCACTTTCTACATTTGAGATAACAATTTTTGCCTATATTTTCATTTTTCGCAGTTCTTATTGTAGACACATAAAAATTTCCATTAATATTGCCCTCTTCAATCAACTATAATTTTCCAATCATTAAGTGGATCCAAATTATTATGTTTCTCCATATTATTATATTCATCCATAATATACTCATTTTTCATTATTTTTTCAATTACATTTAATAATATAATCGATTAAATAATACATATTTCATGATTCATTAAACTTACAAATTCCTAAATCCTATTAGTATATCAAATGCATCCCCCATTTATCCTATCCCACTCTATGCATTTCACTTATCTTATGCATATGGGATAAACACTCTTCATTTCTACACCAACCCTTTATCCCACTTCCATCCTGATATTGGATTCACCCTTGAGGACAACTATAAAAACCCAATCCCCTCTCTCATTTCAACCACCTAGCGTTTAGTTCATCTTTTGCATTTTGCATTCTCGTTATCTCGTATTTCGCTTTCTCTTTTAATCATCTTGCATTTTGAATCTTCATTTCCTCATAGCCTTTTGTGCGTGCTTCTGAGAGCAATATTGTTAAAAACATAAAATCTTGAGGAATAGTAGTGCAATGGAGTAGTTTTGTCATAGAATGCATGTTTGTTTTTAGATTAGATATTTGTATTTGCAGGTGTGTGATTTGCAAGTATCTCCATTGTTGGATGTTGGAAACAAATTTGAATCTTTGATTCAAACACCCCATTTCCTCCATCTACACTTATGGTGTTGGTAAGGTACTTTAGAGTTCTTCAAATCCATTCATGAACTTTTTATAGAATCTAACCCAAGCACCTTTTTTTTTGTGATTTCACATTTTGATCAATTACTTGGACATTTTGGCACCTAAAAAGGAGCTATTTGCATGGGATGATTTCATTTGATCTTCTTTACATACATTAAAAGGTTATTGGTCTCTATTTTTTTCATTTTAGGAGGTATCATGCATTTTTATATTCATCCTTATGTTGTCATGTTGGAAAAGGATAATCATGAGTCTTGTGGAAACAACATCTTGACACATCTCAAGTGGCTTGATCTTTTTCCTTATCTATATGGATGCATACCTACACTAGCAATATGAGGGGGTAAATCATCTTGGGGTAACATCATTGACCATGTTGTAAGGTTTATTTGTTCTAGTGTTGATCTTGACACTATATGTGTTGTATCTGGCATTGCTTATCCTCGCATAATTTGGACTAAACTTTAGGAGATTCATTAAGACCCTAATATCTCTCCATTCTCAAAGGATCCTATTACAAATTGTCTTATTCCCCTTGTAGACGTAGATTGCACACCCTTTGATGATTATACTTTAGAGGAGATTGAGTATATCATAAGAATTACATTTTTTTATGGATCAGAGGCTTATCTCTCAGGTCTCACTCACATTAAGACCCAATCTTTATATTTTGTTGTTCTTGATCAGCTTGGCATCACAATATCCTCAGCCACATATTGATTTAGTGCAATAATGCATCCATCATCTTCAAAACATAGCTAATTGAGATTACTATCTTGCAAACATATCATCCTTGTTTGTGGAGTAAAGAATTAAAAATTTGGAGGATTATCTTTCAAGGACATTCATATCCTCTTTATTGACAACCACATCAGTTTTGTTATCCCATCATCACAACCTTTGGATCTTGCTCAACATCATTCTTCATAGTTTTTTAGATTGACATCATCTTATTCTAACATGAGGATATTTGAGTATTTTTCAAAGGCACACATCATTTGAATCTAGTTACCTAATTCTTTTTTTTATGGGAATTGCTTCCCTAATCACTAGTGGATCTATTTCCTCTAGGTAAGGAGAGTATGTGATTTGTGAATACATTTTTTTTGGTTCTTTTCCTTTGATATTTATATTTTTGTGATATATTTTATTGATTGTTGATTGAATAAAATTGGCATAGGTTGAATAGCAGTTGTTGCAGTAATTAGTAGAAATGTCAACAAGGATTTTTATCACTATCAAATTTATGTGTAACACTAAGTATCATAAAGAGATTTTGAGAAAAATAATTCCCAAGATTTGTCTAGTGATTTCATTCAATTTTTCAAAACGATCAGTTGATATCAATGTATTTGAATTAGAGGATGGTAACACTTCAATTTTCTCTTATAGAATGGAGGTGCACCACACATAGAAATTTGTTGTTAGGGTTTTTTTTGGAGATACAAGCTATTCAAACTTCAATTTAATCGAACAAGATGTTATTAGTTGATAAATTATTCAATCGTAATGGTTTTCTTGTTTGACAAATTTTGATAAATTATTAATTTGGACATGAAATCAATTATTGTCCAGTGTATTACAATCTCGCTTCAAAAACTAGATTAGCGTTTGTGATTAAAGAGTATGCAATTTCTTTAAAAAAAATTGTTATTTCAATGGGTTGAATTTTATATTATGTTGCAATGTGCAACTCTATATAAAGTTTTTGATCAATTATCTTTATTCCTTATGATTCTTTAATTTTATTTATTCTGATCTTGATCTTGATCTTGGTCTTGGTCTTGGTCTTGGTCTTCATCTTAGTCTTAATCTTGATCTTCATTCTCTTATGATTCTTTAATTTTACTTATCATGATCTTGATCTTTGTTTTCCCCTTGATCTTTAATTTTATTTATTTTGATCTCACTTATTCATGATGGTTTTTGAATAATTAGAAGTTTGTGTTTTAAATTTTGATTATAAATTAATTTCTTTAAATCTCATTCAAATTTATTTGATGGGAATTATGAATCTTGAAAAAAAATAGATTTTAATCTTATAATTTTTTTTTTTAAAATTATATAGAGTAATTATCAGTCTTTTTTAAATATTTAAGATGGAGCAGAGCTCTGCATCGTATTGTGCTTAGCATAGGAGACTACGATAGTTTGAGGGTTTTTCCACACAGAAGCCAGCACAGGATACTCTGGTTCAACATAGAGGTGGATTTAAAAATTTAGATGGAATAGCAACAAACCAAAAGTTGCCTTCTTTCGTCACTGGTTCGAATAGAATCCCACTTGGGAGAAGGGGAAGGTCATCAGCCTAGAGCCTCAGGAGTCACACAGGAATTCATCCAATGCATAGCACATCCGGGATTCAATATAACCGATCGGAAGCAGGTAGGGCATGGGAGGATAGACAAATTAGTTTGTTGGTTGTAGCTCAATATGGGCCTAGGAGGAGTCAGAGGATAGGGTAGAATAGGGTGTTGGAGGGAGTGAGGTTGAGATTATGGCATGGTGGAAAGAACATTTTCCTAGTAAGTTAAGTATTCGTCCCTTACAGAATGAGTTTTTTCTCATTGAATGTATAGATTCAAATTTGAAAGCAGAAATAGTATATAGAAAACCCATATTCTTCAAAGGGACAAGCTTTCATAGAATCAATTGGATACCCAATTTTTATCCAACAACATATCACTTCAAGAAAACTCCAATGTGGATTAGCCTGGTAGGCTTACCAGCAGAATTCTGGAATGGGGAAACTCTTTTGAGGATAGGAGACGCATTAGGGTCCTTTTTGGGATTGGAAGAGAATTTTCTCAATGGGAAGAAAGGGGATGTGGCAAACATTTATGTAGAGATTGATCCAGACTTGGGAGTGTATAGAGAATTATAGATTATTTCAAATTTGGAGAGATGGCATTAGAAAATGCATGTTTTAAGGGATCAACAACTAGGTAAATGCCTTTTAAGGGAACAAATGAATATTGAATGCTCAGGAAACAAAGATTCGGCAGAAGAATGGAATAGAGAATGTGGGGATGTAGGAGAGATAACTTGATCAATTCCTAAAGAGTCTAGGGACCTAGTGGCTGATTCAAAAGGTGAATCTCCATTGAATGTTGAGGTTATTAGGAAAGACACCTTTGTGCTTGCTTCAACTCGTATTGAAGCTGGAGGGGTAGGGTGTAAGGTTGTAGTGTCAGAATATATCACTACCCATGAGGTAGTAATCAGGTCTTTAATGATTGTCCCAAGTGGAGACGGTGAGGAGTATAAGAAACCAGCGAATTGTGAGGATGTTATCAAAGAGAAGCATTCTCAGCTAAGGATCAAGGTTGAGGCTCTTAGTTAGGATATCAATCGACACAGGTCATTAATCAAACCATTAGGGAGGTAGGTGGAAATTCCTTGATGTGGAGATGCCAAATAATAGGGCTTCGGTAGAGGAAACTCGCCACAAAGATGTAGATCAAGGAGTCGCACTATTAAAGGTTTCTTGTTTATCTAAAGAAGAAGATGAGAAAACTGGGGAAGGGATGGGTTTGACAAGTGGTGAGTGTAGTCCCCTTTCCCCTTAATTGGAAGCAGTTTGTGATTTTTTTGGCATTACCCAGCAGCATAGAGAAGAAAATGAAGAACATTTGGAAGAAAAAGGAATGTTGATTCAAAAAATACTGGAGTTAGATGTGGAGGAGGAGACAGATCAGGAAATTATTTTTAAAGAGGATTTCAATCAGGAATACAAGGAGAATACAAGGAAGGGTACAAAAAGGAAGAAATATTAGGCATTTGCCAATTTTGTCCCAATAAGGATAAACCAAATGGTGGGAGATCAACAAATAAGAGGAGAGGAGAGGTAGGAAATCTTTGGCAGAACTTAGAGAAATGGATGGGTTTGCAGTGGATCAGACTAAAATTACCAGCTTATTAAATGCAAGGAAGGGGAAGTTCCTTCCCAATGAGACATGAGACTCCTATCATGGAATGTTAGGGGCTTAAATGCTCCTAACAAAAAATACTTGGTCAAGTGTGGAATATCCTTGGCCAAAGAGGAGGTAATTTTGTTGCAGGAAAAAAAATTAACTAGAGAGAAAATGATTGGATTCTAGAGAAGAATAGGAATGTGGGGAATAGCATATGTTCAAGCAGTGGGAGCTTCAAGTGGGTTAGTTATACTTTGAAATCCTGCTAGAGTTTTGTTGTCCTCAATTCTAAAGAAATTCAGAATTGAGGATCCCCCTTGAAAAAATTTGTCTCTTTGCGGTTTAAACCCTCTAAGGTGGTCTTTCAAGTGAGCTTTGGCCTCTTGGAGTTTTTCCTCGGGATTCGTAATTATGAGTTCGAGGGGTTTTTGTCATTTCTAAGCCATAAGCTAGTCTTTTGCCAATACTTGTAATTTGAGTTTTAAAACTTGAATTACACATTAATTAGTGACTAAGTTGTAATTCGGGTTTTAAAACCCTAATTACAATTATTCTTTCTTGTATTATTGTTGCACTTCGGGTTTTAAAACCCAATGTGCAATCAGATGCACATCAGACCTTAAAACCTAAAGTGCACTGTATTTATTTGATATTTCCCATGATTTGCATTTAATGGCATGTTTTTTAGTTCTTTCTGAACTCTACTTATTATGTTTTTAATTACACTTTTTTCATTTGTTTTCATCATTTACCATTGTTTCCTCCTTCATTGTTGTCGTTTCATTCCATTGTTGGTGGAGATTGTCGTTTTCTATTTTGATCACCATGTTGATAATAGTGGGGTTTTCTTTTTTCTTTTATACATATGTTTTCTATTGTTCGTTCCTTAAGGTATGTCCTTTCATGCACTGTGTGTTTGACAACCTTTTCCACAACATGTAGGTTGGGGTTCAAGACCCAGCCAACATGTCTTTCATGTTGGACGGATCTAGAACACTTTTCTACACAATGATAGTGTAAACCTCATGTGTGGGCCAAGGTTTGAATACCAGCAACACATGATGTGCGTTGGACGAGATTCAAACCCCATGAAGTGCGAACAACAAAGGCAGATGGTGCAGAATCAGAGTGCAGATAGTATTGCAGTAATCATTCACCGGATCTATTGCAAGTGCTTAAGGATAGTTGTACAAAGATCTTTCACCGGATCTACTATAGGTTTTGTGAATTGTGATCTGAGCTTAACTTGGAACTAATCTCATGCATTCAGAGATGCAAATTTCTTCAATTCAATCATACCTGTTGAAGTGAGCATTTCAACAATAAGCCATTTTTGTAATCTTGGAGTGAGCAGTCCAGCAGTGAGTCCTTTTTGTAATATTGGTAGTGAGCCACCCCTTTTGTAAACACCATATAACTAGTTATATTCTCTTAAGAGTTAACACTCTCCATGGTTTTTCCCATTTGGTTTTTCCACGTATAAAATCTGGTCTTCCTTTTGTGGTTGTGTTTCATGTTTATTCTGAATTTACTATCTCATGTTTGATATGCTTAATTGATGAGTTTGATATATCAGCAAAGGTTTAAGATTTGGAGAAAGTTTTAGAATCTATGGTAATATTGATTCACCCCTCCCCCTCTCAGTATTTCGGTCCCTTCAACCAATCCATTAGTTGTAAACCCCAGCTAGCAAATAAATTTCTCTTGAATCAACACCAAGCATCATACATGTTGGTCGAGGTTTAAAACCCAACCAACATGTATAATATGTTGGTTAGGTTTCAAACCCCGACCAGCAACCACATAATGGACTTCCCAAACTGCAAATTGTTCATCAGGTTTTAAAACCCGATGAAAAATTTTAAATATTTACAAGTTTTCACTTGCTTACAAATCAGGTTTCAAAACCCGATTTGCAGATCAAGTCCCCCACACTTGCAAATCATTTTTTCAAACCTGCTTTGCAACTCCTCTATGTTTTAACCTATCTTAGCACTTATAAATTGGTTTTTAAAACCCTATTTACAAGTGCTCAACAATACCATGTTGTAAATCAGGTTTTCAAACCTTATTTGCAAGTCCTTCCATATAATGAAGTGATCTAACAACCTATGATATTTCTCTACGTAGATTCTCAGCACCAGATGTAAGAGCCATCACCCAACAAGAACATGAAGTACAAATATCAAAAGTACCTCAACATGTTCCCAAAGAATTTTGTCTCCTATAATGTCAAGGATATTAAGGATACTGAGATCGACCATATAGATATGACCGAGTTTTTGCAAAGGATAGAGAAATTGCCACAGAGATACAACATGCATGCATTCGTCAAGAGCGGATTACACCTGGTGGTGTCATTCCCTGTCGTGGCTCATGACCCAAAGTTTTTCTTGGTAGCAGCAGCTCATTTTGACAACAAAATAAGAGCTAACAAAGGTCCTAATGGAAAAGTGCTGATCAGGTTGGACGCAAAATTATTTGAGAGGATTTTTAGGTTGGATGCAGAATTCTTCGACAGGATTTTCAGCTACAGAAGTTCCTCCTGCAGTCATGACTCACATAAAGCCCATCCATCATAACTACCACTACCTCATAGAAAACTATGTCATCGAAACTACAATTGCTTCAACTAAAATAGTTTCCACTCTCCCTCCTTGGTTGAAATCGGTGTTCGCAAAAAGAAAGAAGCAAGATATCTCCCTAGATGACTGATTTTGGGAAATTGGCTCCTCCTAAGCTAAGGGGTCTCGAAAAAGATAAAACCCTTTCAAGGATAATAGTGGTTGAATCAAAGAATAAATATGCAGAAGTGGTGATTCCATCTTAAGGCAAAGAAAGGGATGAGATTTAAGATAAATTACGAGGTAAGGAGAATTGACCTCAGAAAACAAACCCATGAGAGTACCAAAGAGGATTCCCATTCAACACTTGAAGATTTGATTGAGAGGTATGACAAAGATAAAGAGATCAAAGACAAGCTCAAACTTCAGGTTGAATGACTCACTTCTGTGTTATACAAGATCACATAGTCCTCTAAAATGGTTGAACCTGTTGGCTCCTCTATTGATGAAGAAGTTGTGAAAAGGGAAGAGCAGAGAGTAGTTCATGGGAAAGCTATGGGAGAATGGGCAGACAAAATGATATCTCAAAGAACTCATCTTTTAAGTTCTATAGTGAAATTGTTCAATAGCCTAGATAGTATGAGATCTCAGTTGGATCAAACACTTGATCATTTGCCACAAGAAATACGGGTGCAAGAAAAGGACCTTGATACTTGGCTTAAGCTTGAGGATCTTGACTTATATTTTCTTGTTGACAGTGAAGTCATTCCCACTCGTCAAATGTATATTGATCAACGGGAATCTCTAGAGTACAAAATGGATGCATTTGACCAACTAGTCAAAGATCTTTAGAAGTCTCACAAAGATTGTAATGAGAAAAGGCTTGAGATTATTAATAAAGTTTCTAAGTTCCTATGCAAGCTAGTTGATGATGACCAGAAGATCCTATCTACTGACACAATTATCCAAGACTTTAATCTATTGATTAGCACAGAAATGGATAAGTAGGGATTCTTAGTTCCTTCTATTGATAAACTCGTAGATTTTCAAATAATCTAGGATAATCTAGAATCTATTCTCAAGAAACACAAGAAAGGGTGTGTCAGCATTCTGATTCAGTCACTAGAGCTCATGCCATTGCAAACCGCATCAAGGGACCTAATGAATCCTCAATTAAGGAAGTGCTCAACAAGTTCAAGAAATTTCTAAAGAATAATTTTGATGAAGATGAAGTGTCACCCAACACTTAGTATTTTTGTAATAGTTTTAGTATTGCAGTTTGCATTTTTTGTATTTATTTTTTTACATATCAACTTGTACATATGTAGTTTTCATGTAAAGAATGTACAAGTCCTAAGTCAAATACGATTGTACTTTGAATAAGTCAAGTTAGTTGTAGAATTCCTATTTTTTCTCTTGGATCCTCTCTATATAAAAGAGAGACCTCATTGTAAATATTCATCTTTTGGCTAATTCATCGAAACTCTGTCGGATTGGAGAGCTAAAATAGACTTTGTGCTTAAAGTTAAAATTTGAAATTCCATCAATTAAGAAATAAAGTTGTTCTCCAATCTTTGTCTTGGAAGTACTTTGTTTTATGTGAGAGTGTTCTTATCTTATTCTTATCATACTATCTTTAAAGGTTGAATTGTGCATTATGAGAGGTGATTGGATTAAAAGATATAAAAGTGAAGTATTATAGACTTTGTGCTATAGTAGTTTCTTGTGAATCAATTATTTGTGCTTGGTAATTAGGTGTAGATTTTGTGTTGTACCAAGTTATTTGTTTAGATTAGAGAAGATTGTGGTATATGTGTAAGACTTTGAGCTAATCATATATTGCAATACAAGTTTCAAGAATGACTAAGAGAAAGACCATATAAGACTGTGGGCTTACAGTGGTTTTATTAGTTATTATAGATTTGTCGTTACATCTTCAAGTTATTCTTTTGTTTAATTGGAAGTTATATCAGCTATTACTGCTCAAGTTAGTATCCTATAATTAGTTATTTGTTGTAAAGGATAAGATCAACTCTGAAGAAAGAGAGCTGGATAAACACTTATTCTGAAAAAAGAGGATAAAGTGATTGTAACACCCTGGGAAATAGTTTAGGATATACAAGTTAGATAGATACTAATTGTTAAGTTGCAATAAGAAGGTAGCCTCCCCTTTGAGAGGAGAGATTGAATCTCATCACACTATGGCTGAAATATTTATTTTGTAAACCTTTCTAATTTACAAAAATTTCAACCAACAGTTTTTTGCAACTCTGTTGGGGACACGAGCACGCAACCAGGGCATTCTCCACTTTGGTTGAAGTATTCATTGCTCCTTACCATTGGTCTATCCTATTGATGATTTTCATTATTTTTAGAAGGTTTTACTCTGAAAGAGAGAAGCTACACACATGGTTGAAGAATTCAAGGTATTATTAATCCTACCTTTGAGTTGTTATAGAAACATAATTTTGATTTTCTTCCTCTTAGAGCACAATCTCCCATTCAATATACAAGGAGTTTTTTGCCTACTAGTCTAAGATCTCCTATACCTAGTGAAGCTTCTAGTTCTATCATGTCTTTGGTGATACTACAAGTACAAAGGTTTGTAATACCACCATTCCAGCCAATCAAAATGGCTTCAGAAGGTCCTTGAGGGCAAAATTTTGGCCCTCTTAACTTGACTCCACCTCTTCATCCGCTCCCACAAGGTTCGTGGAAGAATATCCCCAAGTTCTATGGAGATCGAAAATAAAATCCATATGAGCATATCACTGCTTTCCATATTGCATGTTGTATTCTTGGTGTGGAATATGAGGATGTCTCAATTAGACTATTTGTTGAGACATTAAAAGGTGTCGCAGAAAATTGGTTCTATCACTTAGAACCACAAACTATTACCAACTAGGATACACTCAAGACCTAGTTTGAAGCAAGGTTCAAGCCGACAGAAGATGTACATTCTCTATTTGCTCAGCTCACTCAAATTTGAAAAGAGCCACATGAACCTAAATGGGACTTTGTTGCCACGTTCAACAAGTTGAAGAACCAAATCCCAAATAATGCCTAGCCAACTCTCGAAAATCTTAAATGCTTCTTTGTTAATGCTTAGGTGTAGAAGGTAAGCTTTTTGTTGAGACGAGCACTTGTAAGGGATTTGGCACATGCATAGTCTTGGTTGTATAAGTTGAAGATGACTTGATTCTCTCCACGAAAATAAAGAAGGATCCCAATAAAACAAAAGTAAGTTCTCCTTCTTTGGAATCTTCAACTTCATCTACAAATACAACTGACCCTTTGGTGTAAAGGTTAGCCAATGAAGTGTTAGCCTTTAAAAAGAAGATGTCACAGGCATCCTTTTCTAGTCCAAACAAGGACATTCCTCGTAAGACGTATCCAAATAATTCTTCTAATTATGTGGTCAAGAACCAAAATAAGTTACCTCTGCCACCAAAAAGACTCTCTCTTAAAGCTCCTTCTACTAATGCGGTAGTAGGATATTACAAGGTGGTACCACTCCTAATGAACATCAATCAGAAGATGTTGCTAACTTATTCCAGGAAGAGGAAGCAGAGTTAGCTAGCAACTCTAGTATTCAATTTATGCAGTAATAGGAAGCCAAAGAGGAATATCAAGGTGAGGAATTTGTTGCTTTTACTCGCTCACAAGCGTAGAACCAGCATGATCACCAATCAAGTGATAAGGCCAAGGCTAAAGATGTCCCACGATTTCTTGTTACTCTCGCTAAGAGAGGAACTCCCTTGCCTACTCTACCTAAGGATCTTGTTATGATTAAACAAGTAAGTGCACCTAATCCACCTTCTTCTTCAACTGTATCCAAATCTATCCCCTCTACTTCTAGACCATTAAGTGATAATCTTCAATCTTCTTCGGTATTTCTATATTATCTCTTTGATATCATAGACCATGCCAAGAAAACTAAAATCCAAAAGTCTAAAGTAGAGTACCTTCAAGATAACCCGGACCAATTTGATAGGCTACTCAAATTTGTAAAAGAAAAAGAAGTCCCCCAAGCTACAAAGCCTTCTTAAAATAACTTAGTTGTTGTCCCATCATCAGTACTGGGTAGAATTGAACCTTTTTACATCTCTTTTTTGATTAATGGGTACAAATTGAGCGATTGTGTTATTGATTCTAGGGCTTCAGATAATGTGATGCCAACTAAGGTATCTAATGCCTTGGGTCTTACTCTAACTAAAACATTTTGCAAGTGCTTCTACATGGAAAACAAGCAGGTACCCCTAATCGGCCAAATCGAGGATGCTCAATTTGCTTTCGATGCTTTCCTAAACAAAAGGATTAAAATGATTGTTCTTGTATTGAATGTTCCAGCTTCCTATGGTATGCTCCTAGGCCATAATTTTTGCAAGGATGTTGGGGGAGAGATTAATATGGATACCATCAAGGGTGTCATGCAAAAACTACTTCTAAAAAAAGAGGTTAAATTTTCAATGGTAAAGATATGACCAATAAGGTCAAATACTCTTTGAGTCTTCTGGAATGGGAACATACTTCTTGCAAAATGAAGGAGCTTCTAGTTCTTCCAGTGCTTCATATAATGAGAATCAGTTAGTTGAAGATGATGAATCAATTTCTTCTAGTGATGAAGCTTCAAGTTCTAAAATTGTCGGTACGAGAAACTCTAATGACATTTGGACATTGGAATTTAATGTTAATTAATTGATAGTTGGCTCGAGAGCAAGGGTTTTTCAGATACCTTTTAAGGGATAAGTCCTCCCTTTTTTCGTTTAAGTTGCAATTTAATAATACCAATAATACAGTTGAGTATGACTCCTTTCTTTTTGGAATGGATGTTTCTCTTCAGAAGGCTATAAGGAATCTACATGCTCAGGGTGATGTTGAACTTGTCATTTGTCAAGTAAGGAACTTGTATCGGACAAAGAATGAAAGGTTGAAGCATTGTTGTAACTTGGTATGGGATTTCATTGAGGAGTTTGACTCATTTAACATCTCAGTTGTACCGAGAGAATTCAATGATAGGGAAAATTCATTGGCAATATTAGCTACTCTTTCGATTCCACACAAGGATTTTCAATAGGATATGTATACTATTGAGATGGTTTCCAAGCCCAATGTCCAGATAATTCAGAAAATTGGCAAGTGTTCAACGATGATTAGTAGATCATCAATTTTTTAGAAACTAATGATAATTTTAGTAATTTGTAATTTGATGGAAGTGATTCTCCTTCTCATGAGTCCATTACTAAAATTGATCCAAGTTCTAGTGAATAATTCCTATAGTTGAAAGCAAATAAAATTCCTAAGCGATTAGTTTCCTTAGAAAGACTTTTTGAGAAACATGACTGTTATGTCAAAAAATAGTAGCAATTAGGCCCTGGTTCGACCATGGAGGTGGAACAGGTGAACTTGGGAACATCGAAACATCTAAAGTTGGTGAACATAGGGAAATTTTGCTCTGCAAAAGATAAAGACAAGTTCATCAAGCTATTGCAGTAGTGTATTGAAGTACTTGCTTACTCCTACGATGACCTCAAGTCTTTCCATCCCAAGGAAATGAAACATGATATCCCATTGAAGGTGGGGTGTGTGCCTCATCGCCAAAAGAAGAGGCAGTACAATCCCAAAAATTCAAGTACCATACTTTCTAAGATTCAAAATATGTTGAATGCTAGGATTATCTTTCCAATTCGTCACTCAACATGGATTGCCAACATTGTGCCCGTGTAGAAAAAGAATGGTGAAATCTGCATTTTTGTTGATTCCCAAAATTTGAATTAGGCATCATTGAAAGATAATTATCTATTGCTAATGATGGTTCAGGTGCTTCAACTAGTGATAGGTTCCCAAATGGTATCCATGTTGGATGGTTTTTCGAGTTACAATCAGGTGGAAGTTAGTGAGGAAGACTAGCATAAGACAACTTTCACTACACCTTGGGGTACTTTGGCCTAATGTAGAATGTCATTTGGTTTGATAAATGTTGGTGCCATGTTTTAGAGAGCAATGGACTTAGCGTTTAGGGATTTCCTTGGTAAGTTTATTGTTGTATATCTTGATGATTTGACAGTTTTTTTCAAAACAACGTCAAGATCATTTTTTTCCATTTGCAACAAAATCTTGAGAGATGTCATCAACACGGAATTTATCTCAATCCCAAGAAGTTAATTTTTGGGGTAACCGAAGGAAATCTCCTTGGACATATGGTGTCTAAGGAAGGTATTAATATTGACCCTGAATGGGTAAAATATATTCAAAGCCTTGACTTACTGACAAGTAAAACTACAGTTCATTCCTTCTTCAATGAAGTGAACTTTTTAAGAAGGTTTGTTCCAGATTTTGCTGAAAAGACTCATCATATCTTGAATATGATGAAAGGAAAGTCAAATTTCCATTGGAGTGCAAAAGGGAAGGCTACTTTGAATGAAATTAAGGAGGCAATAGCACATGCTCTAGTTTTGGCGTGTCCTTATTACACCAAAGATTTTATCATGTATAGTTATGCTTCTGAGCATACTCTCTTTGTCATTCTTGTGCAAAAAAATATAGAGGGTATTGAATATCCAATTGCATTTATGAGTTTTCCTCTCAAAAATCATGAACTTAAGTACTCCCAAATGGAGAAGCATGCTTATGTTGTTGTTAAATAAGTTAAGCACTTTTGCTTTTATATTTTGAATTCTCATGTTATTGCAATGGTTCCTGATATAGCAGTCAATTCAATCTTGACACAACAATATTTTGGAACTAAGAGAGTAAATTGGATCATAAAAATTCAAGAGTATGACATGGAAATCAAACCTACAAAATTGGTGCATGGAAAGGGGTTGTGTCAATTTATTTTTGACAATAATCCTGAGCACGAAGTTGTTGTCGAGGAAGAGGTACAAGAAGATTTTCCCACAATACTGTTTGTTAGCACTATAGATGAATGGTATTCAAATATTGCCCATTTCCTTACATATGGAGAATGTACCGATTATCTCACATATAAAGAGAAGAGAACTCTTAAGCTTAAGTTCACAAATTATGTGCTCTGGAATAATGGTTTGTACAAATAGAACATTGATGATACTTTCTTGAGATGTGTGGACAATCCTCAGCAGACTAAGTTGTTGCAATCATTCCAAAATTTAACTTGTGGCGGACATTTCTCAGAACTTGTAACTACTCACAAGATATTGCAAGCAAAGTATTATTGGCCTACCCTCTTTCAGGATGCATATGATTGAATTCATAAATGTGAATTATGTCAACATTTCATTGGGAAGCCCAAGCTTGAGCATTACCACTCAAACCGGTGGTGATTGAGGAACCATTTCAATAGTGGGGCATTGACTTCATTGGCCCGATGAATCCATCATCAAGTATATGTCACAATTATGTTCTCACAGCTATCGATTATTTCTCCAAATGGGTGGAGGCAATAACTGTCAACCATCCTACATCTAAGGTGGTATGCAATTTCATAAAAGAGAATATCATTTGCAGGTTTGGTGTTCCAAACAAAATGGTAGCAGATAATGCTACTTCTCATAATTTGAAATAACTTAGTTTTGTTTTGAGTATAGCATTATTCTTGCTCACTCGTTAGATTATTACCCACAAGGTAATGGTCAGGTGGAATCCAGTAATAAGAATTTGGTGACTATAATCAAAAAGTTGGTTGATGAGAATCAATGGTCATGGCATAAAGAATTGTTTGATGCATTGTGGGCAGACAACATTACCCCTAAAAGAGCCACAGGTAGGTCCCTTTTTCATCTTCTCTATGGCATCAATGCAAAAATTCCTATTACATTGGAGTTTCCTGCACTAAAATTAGCTAAAGCAGTTGAAGATTAGACTTATGATAGTTCTTTGGACAAGTGCTTCATGTTCCTTTCAGAACTTAAAGAAAAGCGTGTACAAGTGGTGGATAATATTGCAAAGCATCAAAGTCAAGTCAAGAAATTTTTTGATAAGAAAGTGAGGCCTCGAGTTTTCAAGGTTGGAGACCAAGTCCTATTATGGGATAAACAAAGGGAACCCAAGGGAATGCATAAAAAAAATGATTCACTATGGACGAGCAGTTTCATAGTTCATCAAAATCATGGTGAGAACAGCTATCTCTTGGCATATCAGAACAGAACACCATTTTCACTACCCCATAGCGGACAACACCTAAATATCTTCTCATAGTAAGATGGTGGAAAGTTTTTGTGCATATGTATATTGTCTTTTGTGTCTTTGAGTCTTTTCCTTTTAGCATCTTTTAAGTATTTTTTGTCATCTGACTCTATGCCAAATGGATAGTTAAAGGCACTTATAGGCATGGGAGTTCTACTTCCTTTGGCCATTTCATAGAATGACCAAAGAAAGTCCTCCAGTCATAGCCATTTATTGTTTTCAATTCTAAATTTCTTCAAAATTGAGGATCCCCCTTGAAAAATTTTGTCTCTTCACGGCTTAAACCTTCTAAGGTGGTCTTTAAGGTGAGTTTTGGCCTCTTGAAGTTTTGTCTCAGGATTCATAATTACGAGTTCAAGGGGTTTTTGTCCTTTTTAAGCCATAAGTTAGTCTTTTGTCAATACTTGTAATTCAAGTTTCAAACCCGAATTAAACATGAACTCATGACTAAGATGTAATTTGGGTTTTAAAACTCAAATTACAAGTCTTCTTCTTTCTTGCATTATTGTTGCACTTCAAGTTTTAAAACTTGATGTGCAATCAGATGCACATCAGGCCTTAGAAACCGAATATTTATTTCCCATGATTTGCATTAAATGTCATGTTTTTGAGTTCCTTTTGAACTATACTTATTATTTTTTTAATTACATTTTTTTCGTTCATTTTCATCATTCACCATTGTTTTCTCCTTCCTTGCTGCCATTTCATTCCATTGTTGGTGGAGACTGACATTTTCTAATATGAGCACCATTTTGATCACAATAGGGTTTTCTTTTTGCTTTTATAGCTATGTTTTTTGCTTTTTGTTGCTTAAGGTATGTCCTTTCCTACATTGTATGTTTGACAGTCTTTCCCACAATATGTAGGCTGAGGTTTGAGATGCGACCAACACGTCTTTCATGTTGGACAAATATAGAACTTTTTCCTACACAATGACAATGTAAACCCCATGTGTGGGCCGAGGTTTGAATATCGGCCAGCACATGATGTGTGTTGGACGGGATTCAAACCCCATCCCACACATATGCGATCAACAATCCAATCAATGATGATAGTTGATTTGTAAACCTCGACCAGCAAATAAAGTTCTCTTGAATCAGCACCAAGCATCATACACGTTGGTTGGGGTTTAAAACCTGACCAACATGTATAATATGTTGGTCGGGTTTCAAACCCCGACCAGCAATTACATAATGGACTTCCTAAATTGTAAAATGTTCGTTGGGTTTTAAAGCCTGATGAACAGCTCAAATTTTCCCAAGCAATTTGTTCATCGGGTTTTAACATTTTTAAAGGTTTACAAGTTTTCACTTAACTTGCAAATCTTGATTCAAAATCCGATTTGCAAGTCAAGTCCCCCACACTTGCAAATCAGGTTTTGAAACTCGATTTGCAACTCTATAAAGTTTTAACCTATCATAACACTTGTAAATTGGGTTTTAAAACATGATTTGAAGCATTGAGCAATACCATATTGTAAATTAGGTTTTAAAACCTAATTTACAAATCCTTCCATATAATGAAGTTTTCTAACAACCTGTGAGATTTCTCCAAGAAAATTCTCAACACCAAATGTCAAAGCCATCACCTAGAAAGAACATGAAGTACATGTACTAAAAGTGCCTCAACATGTTCCCGGAGAGTTCAGTCTCCTCTAATGTCAATGATTTTAAGGATATCAATATTAGGCATGTAGATATGGTCGAGTTCTTACAAAGGACAAAGAAATTGCCACAGAGCTATAGCATGCATGTGCTTGTCAAGAAACGATTACACCTAGTGGCATCATTCTCTATTGTGGCTCATGACCCAAAGTTTGTCTTGGTAGAGGCAGCTCATTTTGAAAAGGAAATAAGAGTTGTCAAAGGTCTTGATGGAAAAGTGGTAATCAGGCTGGATGTAGAATTATTTGACAAGATTTTTAGATGTCCTGATGTGGAAGAATATGTGAATGTATCTTTTGACATGGCTTAAGATTACAATGATAAGAGAATAGATAAGTGTAAAAGGGGTATCAACACTATGTTGTTGGAAGCATCTAGGGCTACAACAACTAAATAGCCTAAGGTCCTCAATGAAAGTGATTTCAATGAAGAAATAGGAGACATGACAACTCTCCTAAGTGGGGTTAGAGGTCTGCTAGCAACAAATGTGTTCCAACATTGGATGTATCATTTCATCCAAATAATTAAAAAGGGCAGAGATGTGATCTTCTGGAGAGAGCTAATCAATAACTCAATCTATGAGCAGTTACAATAGGTGAACACAACTCTGAAATTCTACATGACATCATATCTGGTGTATGCAGTTACGTCAATGAAAAGTTCCCAGGTCCCACCATAGATAGAGATAAAAATATTGTTCTAGTATACAAGTACTAATCACTTCTGAAAGGTTAATGATGCTTTCTTTGGAGCACTAATGTGCTCACTAGATCCAACCTTGGAAAAGAGAAGAGTCTCTAAAGAGGCTTGGAATTCAGTGAAAAAGTATGGTTGTCTTTTCCTCCAATATCCCACATTCACTTACATCAGAATTGGATGCTATGAAGTTGAACCCTTCATGTTGCCCAGATACCCAGGTTACAAGATCATTTTCATGGAGCTGAGTAGACAAATCATAATTATCAATGGTCAACAATCAGAAGCTCACAAATCAAATTTCAAGTTCTCTCCAGATATAGGTCATTACTCAATGTCCATAAGGCAAAACAAATTGAAAATGAGATGTAATGGATAGCGATGAAAAGATTCAAGAGGAGAGAAGGCTTTGATTATTGTGGCATGGAAGCCAAACTCAAGAAGATCTACACTCATGTACACATGATCGAAGATATCAGGGCGGAATGCAAGATTGATGAAGACATGAGAAGTTTGTACTATAGCTAGCTCACACTTGAGAAGATCAATAATTTCGACCTAGTGGATATCCTTGATACCATGGAGGATTCCGATGATATAGTGGATCCAAAGTATGTTCAAGGTAAAATTATTGAAACTCCACTCCCCAGGATATAGTGGTCACAAAAGGAACACTTCCATCAAGGAATGGTTTCGGTATGTTCTTGCTAATACCAATGTTTGGTTGCAAAATAAACTCATTAGATTGAAACCTTTCAAAACAAGATTTGAGGAGGATATTCCAAGGCCTCTCGAGAAAAGGTCAGAGCTTAGAACCAAAAACAAGGAAGATCCTTTTACTCTCAAGAAATTTCCAAATCTCAAGTTCATAGTGGGAAAAGAGAAGAAGAAGGATAAGGATGAAGCACCTTCTCAAGTGCAGAAACAAGTTGATGTTGTGGAACTTGATGCTGTGGAACTTGATGAGGAATAGAAGCACAAGGAGGATACATAGGAGGAATTTTTTTCAGAACCTATCATGGAAACAGGTCAAACATCTACTTTTGAGATGGCTTCAAAGGCTTCAACTCCTCAGACCATTACAAAGGTGAAATATACTACTTCTACTCTTGTTTTTTCTGCTCTTCTTCAAAGTTCTAGTATAGCATCCACACCTTTGGTCACTACTATTTCCAATGTTTCTCCCATTATTTCTATCCATTCATCTACCTCAACCGATTCAGTCCTCGATACAACTTAGGACAATGTAACAAATGTTTTTGGTTCTCTTTCCTCTTTTCCAAGTCTTTTAGAATTAACTACCACCATTCTTGATGAGGCATACATTGACTTTGATAAGTTTATGTTTGATGCCCTCTCAATTACCTCAACTACAAAAGTTCATCCTATAGTAATAAATCATAGATAGCTCCTCATAATTGTCACTACCTCACAACAAACTATGCCTATCCAAACTATAGTTTCTTGTACTTGAACAATTTCCACTCTCCCTCCTTGGTTGTAGTTAACGGCCCCAAAAGGAAAGAAACAAGTTATCTCCCCGGATGACTTTGATTTTGGGAAATTGGATCCTCCTAAGCCAAGGGGTCTCAAAAAAGCCAAAACCATTTCAAGGATAAGAGTGGATGAATCAAAGAATAAATATGTAGGAGTGGGGATTTTACCAAAAAGCAAACCAAGGGATGAGATTCAAGACATAGATTACAAGGTGAGGAGAATTGACCTTAGAAAACAAACCCATGAGAGTACCAAGGAGGATGCTCATTCAACACTTGAAGCTTTGATCAAGAGATATGATAGAGATAAAGAGATCAACGACAAGCTCAAACTTCAAGTTGAACAGCTCACTTTTGTGTTATACAAGATCACTCAATCCTCTCAAATGGTTGAGCCTGTTGGCTCCTCTATTGATGAAGAAGTTGTGAAAATGGTAGAGCAGACGATAGTTCATGGGAAAGATATAGTAGAATAGGTAGACAGAATGTTATCTCAAGGAACTCATCTTTTGAGTTCTACAATCAAATTATTGAATAGCCTCGATAGTGTGAGATCTCAGTTGGATCAAACACTTGATCATTTGTCACAAGAAATGCAGGTGCAAGAAAAGGACCTTGATGCTTGGCTTAATCTTGAGGATCTTGACTTAGATGTTCTTTTTGACAATGAAGTCATTCCCACTCATCAAATGTATATTAAATAATCGAAAGCTCTAGAGTACAAAATGGATGCATTCAATGAACTAGTCAAAGATCTTTGAAAGTCTCAGAAAGATTGTAATGAGAAAAGGCTTGAGTTTATTAATTAAGTTTATGATTTCCCATGCAAGGTAGATGATGATGACCTAAAGATCCTATCTACTGACACAATTATACAAGACTTCAATGTATTGATTAGAACAAAAATGGATAAGTGGGAATTATCAGTTCCTTCAATTGATAAACTCATAGACTTTGAGATAATCTAGAATCTCTTCTAAAGAAACACAAGAAAGAGTTTGTTGGCATTGGTGATTTAGTCACTAGATCTCATGCCATTGCAAGTTGCATCAAGGGACCTAATGAATCCTCAATGAAGGAATGCCTCAACAAGTTTGAGAAATTTTTAAAGCATAATTATGATGAAGATGAAGAAGTGTCACTCGACACTTAGTTTTTTTATAGTAGTTTTAGTATTTCATTTTGCATTTTATTTTTGATGTTTTACATGTCAACTTGTACATATGTAGTTTTTATGTAAAGAAAGTACAGGTCTTAAGTCAAATGGGATTGTACTTTGAATAAGTCAAGTTAGCTGTAGAATTCCTATTTTTTCTCTTGGATCCTCTCTATATAAAGGAGAGACCTCATTATAAATATTCATCTTTTAGCTAATGCATCAAAACCCTACTGGATTGGAGAATTGTCATAGACTTTGTGCTTGTAGTGAAAATCTGAAATTCCATCAATAAAGAAATAAAGTTGTTCTCCAATTTTTGTCTTGGAAGCACTTTGTTGTATGTGAGAGTGTTCTTATGTCATTCTTATCATACTATCTTTAAAGGTTTAATTGTGCATTGTGAGAGGTGATTCAATTGAAAGGTATAAAAGTGAAGTATTATAGACTTTTTGTTATAGTAGTTTATTGTGAATCAATTATTTGTGCTTGGTAATTAGGTGTAGATTTTGTGTTGTGCCAATTTATCTACTTAGAGTAGAGAAGGTTGTGGTACATGTGTAAGACTTTGAGCTACTCGTATATTGCAATACAAGTTTCCAGAATCAGTAAGAGCAAGACCATATAAGACTTTGGGCTTACAGTGGTTTTATTAGTTATTATAGATTTGTCAATACATATTCAAGTTATTCTTTTGTTTAATTGGACGTTATATTAGCTATTTTTGCTCAAGTTAGTATCTTGTAATTATAATTTGTTGTAAGGGAGAAGATCCACTCTAAAGAAAGAGAGCTGGAAAAACACTTATTTTGAAAAAAGAGAATAAAGTGATTGTAACACCCTTGGAAATAGTTTAGGATATATAAGTTAGATAGATACTAGTTGTTAAGTTGCAATAAGAAGGAAGCATCCCCTTTGTGAGGAGAGATTGAATTCATCATATTGTAGTTGAAATTTATATTTTATAAACCTTTCCTATTTACAATATTTTCAACCAACAAGTTTCTTATGAACTCATTGTGGATAGTAAGCATTGGATGGGAGGGGAGGTTAAAAGTGTGGTTAGCAATACGATCTTTGTTCTCATTAATGTTTATGGGCCTACTACCACCAGAAATTAAAAGGAACTATGGATGGAGCTTCAATGGTTTTTGAATCAACTTCCTTCAACATATTTTATTATTGGAGGAGATTTCAATGCCATTCTACACTTATCAGAGAAAAAGAGTACTGATCCAGAAGGAATTGTAAGCTCAAAAATACTTTAAGGAATGGGTTTTTAAAAATAGATTATTGGAAGTGGCCTCGAAGAATCGTACATTTACATGGTACAATAGAAGATTGGGCTTTAGCTATATTACAAAGAGATTAGATATATTTTTATTTAAAGGGGATATGAATTCTTTCCCCTGGGATATGAAGTACTCGATTTTAGCCTATTCAAGGTCGGATCACCATACGATGGAATTAACATTGGTAGGGGATAAAAGACCATTGAATTGCCCTTTCAAATTTGGAAAGATGTGGATGAAGGACATGCAGTTTTTTGAGTTAATTGAGACTTGGTGGAATGAGGTACAATTCGAAGGTTCAAAGCTCTTTTGATTTTCTTCTAAATCAAAATCAATTAAACAAAAGCTCCTAAAATGGAATAGGGAACATTTTAAGAACATTTTGAAACGAAGATTAGCATTGGGGAAGCCTTGCAAAAGTTGAATTCAGAAGTTACTAGTGTTGGTATGAATGAAGAGAGATTTCTTAAAGAGAAGAATATTTTGAGAGATTATGAGGAGGTACCAGCAAAGGAGGAGATCTATTGGAGATTAAAATCTAGAGAGGTATGACTGGAAAAAGGAGACAAAAATTCTAAGTTTTCCACAATAGTACTAAGATGAGGAGGATCATTAAAAGGCTTTTTAAGATTGAGAGGAGATGATGGCATTCTCATTGACGATCTAGGGAGCATTGCAAGAGAGGCAGTTTCCTTCCTTAACAACATTTTAAATTATCGGGAAGGTTCAAATTTGATAGCTCAATCAACATTATTGGATGATATTCCCAAATTGGTCTCAGAGAAACAAAATAAGATGCTAACAGGTAAATTCTCGATGATAGAGATTGAAATGGAACTTAAGAAGTTGCATCCAAGTAAGGCTCCTAGCCCATATGGCTTTCCAATAGGCTTTTCTCAAAAGGATTGGTATATTTTAGAGGAGGAGTTGGTTGAAGTTCTAGATGTTGCTAGAGTAGCAAGAAGGTTTCTAAGAGAGATAAATAATGCCTTTGTAGTGTTAATCCTGAAGAAAAAAAATTATATGATTTTAGATGATTATAGACCAGTTTTTGTATGCAACACCCGATATAAAATTTTGGTGAAGGCTTTGGCCAATAGATTTAAGAATATACTCCCATCAATCATACTTGAAGAACAAACAGGTTTTCTACCTGGAAGATCGGTTCTTGATGGAGTTATTATAGCTCAAGAAGCTCTTCATTCAATTCACAATAACAAACAACCAAGCATGCTAATAAAGCTTGACATTAAGAAAGCTTATGAAAAAGTGGATTGGAGATTCCTGATTAAATGCCTAGAAGCCTTCAGTTTCTACAGGTAGTGGATTAACCTAATATTTTATGGCATATTGAGTCCTAAATTTTCAATTTTTATTAACGGTTCCCCCAAAGGTTTTTTTGAATCCTCCAGAGGACTAAGACAAGGAGATCCTATTTCTCCTTTTTTGTTTATCATTATGGCAGAAGATCTAGGCAAATCCATCATGAAAGCTCAAGAGGTAGGGTTTATTAGAGGCATTCGAGTTACAAATACACGACCAGCTATCTCTCATCAACAGTTTGTGGATGATACTATGCTTTTTAGAGTTGGGAATAGGGTGTAAGTAGGGCGGTTTAAGAGAATTCTTAGTCTCTACTCAAGAGCATCTGGTTAGATTATTAATCAAGAAAAATTGGAAATATTTTTCTTCTTTATCAAACTAAGGGAGGCAAGAGACATTTTAAACATTTTGGGGTTTAGACCAGGAAAATAACCTTGTACTTACTTAGGCTTTCCCCTTGATAAGGGCATTAAGTCCACCAAAGTTTGGAAACCTATGGGGGAGAAGATGGATAGAAAGATGAACTCGTGGAAAGGGAAATGGTTATCATGGGTAGGTAAAGTCACAATGCTCAAAGTTGTCCTTTCAGTAGTACTTATATTCCCGATGTCTTGTCTCTCTCTCTCAGTAGGAGCTCATTCCAAACTTATTCAAAGGATGATGAATTTCTTTTGGCAAGGATTGGCAGAGAAGAAGAAGATAGTGATGATAGCTTGGGATAAGATTAGTAAACCAAAGGATATTTGGGGGGGTAAGCTTGAGAAATAGGTTATGGTAGAATAAAGCACTAGGGGCTAAATTAGTGTGGAAGATGTACAAGGACCCACATCTCAAATGGGTCCAAATTTTTTAGGGGAAAATATCTGGAGGATGATAGTAGTAGTGGCATTTTTAGGACTGCTAACCCACTAGAAGGGGTCCAGAATATGGAACTTTATGCTAAATTGCAGAAATATCATCACTGAGAATTTATATTGGGACATTGTTGATGGAAGAAGTGCATTATTTTTTGAGAACTCTAAGGGAGGATACCCACACATTACTTCTTTGTTGGATGTGAAGAGGATAAGGAACATCTTGGAGCAGGCTTGGGTATCAAATGTCAAAGATTATGTGGATTTTGTTGATGGTGATCCCATGTTGGGATGGAAATGGAAACCTTTTGAGCCCCTTTTGTAGGTTGAAGAGATTAGACAATTAAAGGACATTCTGAAGGGCAAAATTTTAACATTTTGGAATGGTCAAGACAAAATATGGGTGGGAGAAAAATCTAGTAGCTATATCTCTAAAGAAGGATATAATAACATAATCAAGAAATAACATTTTCCACTATTGGACATTCCCACTAAACTATGTTGGAATTGTAAGGAAGTTAAGTAGTGGAACAACTTCCTACACTAACCTTGAGAGGAGGGTAATGCAAAAAAATCTATAGATCGTTACAATAGTTACAAAAACTTGACAGAAATGAATAAAATATCATGCATACCACAACATAGCAACAGAGTGATTTACATGGGGAAAACCCTTTCGAGAGAAAAACCCCACACTCCAAAAGCAGCTCAATATATTATTCAGCAATCAATAACAGATTACAATATACTTCCAGAGCAATATCTTCATAAGAGTACCACTAATCAAAGATTCAGAGGTAACTCAATAGCCATAAGACTCTTACACACAACCTCTATCTCACACACCTCATACATAGGAGATACAATACAAGAAAATGTCAAATAGTATTACAAAACCATGGGCTAAAACCACCCAATGAAGTAGAGTCGACCTTATCTCCATTCTAGATGCCCTATGATGTGTCAAAACACACATCAACATGTGTCCCTCCCTTTTACATCTCATTTATGTGTCTGATACATTTTATATTTCCTATTTAAGGAGTACAAACTTCCAGAGGCCATAACTTGTGAATCATGTGTCTGATTGATGAACCGTTTGAAGCACAGGAAAGATCGTGAAGTACTTTATTGCCTCATAGATAGATATGCCATTTACACCCACTTTTAGAGTTTTTCAAAGCCTCTAAAGTCCTCAAAATTAAATTTAAACCTTGCATCGCACCCTCCAAAAATGGAAACTTTAATATCTTCAAAACTAGCTATGATCTTATGACAAAAATTTATCGGCATGCTTGTCTAGACAAACAGAATCTTCAGGAAGAATTTTGCACCATTTTGTGCTCAAACTAAAACTTACTATAAATAGTAACCTCATGTAAATGCAAGGTTGAGACACCATTTTCCCAAGATTCTCCCACTTGTCGAACACCTTGCAAGAGCAAAGGCAGTATCAACACAATAAATCAAATGCTAGGGGCCATGAGGCCCATAGACTTTGAACACCATCTGAACTTCTCTGTGCTCATAGCCTTAGTTAAAGCATCTGCAACATTCATCAAATTTTCTACCTTAACCAGCTTCACCCTGCCATCTTCAACCATATCTCTGACAAAATGATATTGAACATCAATATGCTTGCTCTGAGCATGAAATGTCGATTTCTTAGCTAGGCAGATCGCACTCCGACTGTCATAATAATTGTCATTGTACCTTATTTTATTCCAATATCTTAACATAGTCTTTTAATCCAAATGGCTTCTTTACAAGCATGAGTAGCTACCATATACTCTTCTTTTGTAGTGGACAAAGCAACCACATCCTATCGCTTACTCATCCAACTAATTGCACCTCCAACTAAAGTAAACACATAAGCATTGGTGGATCTTCTGCTATCAATATCACCTGTCTAGTCTAAACCCACATAACCATGAATATCAAGGGAAGTCATGTCTCCAACCAAATTTCCATGATAACACAAAGAGTACTCTGAGGTACCCTCCAAATATCTGAAGACGCTTTTGACTACATCACAATGAACTCTACTAGGATTACACATATATCTAGAAAGAACTCCCACTACTTGGGCAATGTCTAGTCTAGTACAGACCATAGCATATATCAAACTTCTAACTGCACTCTGGTAAGGCACTCTGCTCGTGTCTTTCATCTCTAATGGAGATGTAGGACAATCTGAAATAGATAATTTCACTCCAACTATGAAGGGAACACATAATGGTCTACAATCCTCCATGTTGAACCTCTATAATATTAAATTCACATACTTACTCTGGCCTAGACATAGCTTTTTGTTCACTCTATCTCTTCTAATTTCCATCACAAGAATGTGTTTCGTTGCACCAAGATCTTTCATTTCAAATTTAGCAGCAAGATGAGACTTTAGTTCTGAAATCATACCATTCCTTTTACTAATAAATAACATATCATCAACATAGAATGCAATATACAGGAAATGATCACCATCAGATTTATAATAAACACAGTGATATGATTTAGAACGCTCAAATCCCAAACTCAATAAATATGTATCAAATTTCTAGTACCACATCTAGGACTTTGTTTGGGGCCATACAAAGATTTCTTTAATTTACAGACCAAATTACTTTTACCTTTCACCACATAGTGCTCTACTTGTGTCATTCAAATATCCTCCTCCAAATCACCATGCAGGAAAGAAGTTTTCACATCCATTTTCTCAACCTCTAAATCATAAGCAACAGCAATAGAAAACAAAAATCTAATGGATGTCATTTTTTCGAGAAGGGAAAATATCTCACCATAATCAACACCCTCAACCTGAGAGTAGCCTTTTGAAAACAACCTTGCTTTATACTTCTCAATGCTTCCATCTAAACCAATATTTTTCTTGAACACCCATTTGCAACCAACAGGATTTTGTCCTTCAAGAAATGGTACAAGATCCCATGTATCATTCTTTTTCAAAGCTGTCATTTCTTCTTCCATAGCAGTCTTCCACAATTCTGCATCATTCATACCTAATGTCTCTTCTATAGATCTAGGCTCATCCACATTAGTATTAAAAGCAAAAATACATCTCCAATCATCAACTGAATACCTTTCAAGTGGTTTTCTATGTCTTGTAGACCTTCGAACAAGTTGAGTTGGAGGTTCTTCCTCCTCTTCTGAGGATCCAGAGCTAGATGAGCTCTCCTCAACTTATTGCCTATCAAGAGGTCTCGATTCAACTCTTTCAGGCATAGAAGGGAATTGAATCACACCTTCCTACTTAGTTTATTTCAGCTGCAATGTAACAAAAGGAAACTTAATTTCTCTAAAAATAATGCTTCTACTATGAATTACCTTTTGTGCAACAGGATCCCAAAGCTTGTATCCTTTCACTCCATGACTATAACTGATGAAGATACATTTCACAACCTTGTTCTCCAACTTTGTTCACTTATCCTTTAGCACATGTGCACATTCCTCGCAATCAAAAACTCTAAGATGTCTCAATGAAGACTTTTGACCTAACCATGTTTCCATAGGCGTTTTATCAACAATAGATGATATAGGAGAGTTGTTAATCAGGTAGCAAGTAGTGGCAACAGCTTCAACCCAAAACTTTTGTTCTAGGCCAGCACCACTCAACATACTCCTATCCTACTCCATCAGTGTCTTGTTCATTCTTTCGGCAACTCCATTCTGTTGTGGAGAATACAGAGTTGTCTATGTCTGTTAATGCCACAGTATTTATAGAAACTATCAAAATCATTAGAGAAAAATTCACCGCCATTATCAGTCCTCAAACATTTAATTTTATTTCCGATCTGTAACTCAACCATTGATTTAAATTCTTTAAAATGACTAAAAACTTCATATTTACTCTTTAGAAAGTATGTCGATGTCCTTCTACTAAAATCATCAATAAATGAAACATAATATGTGGATTTTTCAATCAAAGGAACATCTACAGGACCAAACACATCAGAATGAATAAGATCCAAAACACCACAAGATTTATGAGAACTCAAGTAAAATTTAACATGGTTTTATTTTTCATAAATGCAATGCTCACAGAAATCAAAGTCAAGGTTACAATCATTCAAACCTTCAACAAGGTTTTTATTTTTCAAGGCCTTCAGACCCTTTTCTTCAATGTGGCCAAGTCTTTGGTGCCATAACATAGTCTTCTCTACAAGTAACTTTGCTTCTAAATAAAAAGAATCCTTAGGTACCCAAAATCCATGTCCATCCACTAAAGGTGAAACCCTCAAATCTTCTTGTAAAGTGGAAAATTGAACCCTAGTGATTCCCCACGTAGGAAAGAGAAAGGAAATCACTAGGATAATTTTCACTTGGGAGATACTTTACATTCAAAAGAGGGGTTGAATTCAATAGATCCAAACCCTAGAATGAATAAGGATCTTAATACTAAGTGAATTACAAGGGTGAAATGCAATTTACCCTTTTGTAAGTAGAAGAGTTGACTTGTTGACTATGCAAAAAAGAGAGATAAAATGGGTGAAATGAGGAGCTACCAGTTTGGGATCACGTTGTAACTTTGGATCTAAGATATATAGACTGATATCGATCTTCCCTGCAAATTTGGAGAAAATTCGTTAGGACCGTGTTGAAAGTGCACACGGTCCTCCGAAAAATCCACAAAATGAAAAGGGTTTTTTCGTCTCTGCAAATGAAGCCCAAACCTAATATTACAGTTTTGCACCTGCAATTACAATTGTACACCTGCAACCTACATGGAGAAAAGAAGGGAAGAAGGGTTGTGGATAGGGGTATGCCTCAGTCAAACCCTAGTTGAGGAATCAACCTTGAAAGAAATTAATTGCAAATGCTTAAATGTAAATGATGGAAATGTATACCTTGTAGATCTGAAATTTGTTGATGATGATTGATTTGCTTCTTGAATGTAATCACAAGTGTTGCATGAAATGGCATGTAACATGACAAAACCCTAACACACACACACATGCTTGCAAATTAATATTGTAATTTTGCTCCAATGGATGGATGAAGAAGACACATGAAGAAGAAGAAGACTTGATGAATTCTTGAATACTTGAGTGCTTGATGATGATAATGAAGGCATCCTCCTAAATTTTGCTTATCCTTTCTTATCTAATTTCTGCTTATGCAAATGAGGGGATTAAATCCTCTTTTATACTTTCCTAGGAGAATTAATTTCATCTCACTAAAGGCCGACATTGGAGGATTTAAGTCCCCGAGAAGAAAATTAGGTCCAAGGGTCAGATGGACCCATATTAGGGCCACCCTAAGAGGGAGGATAGGGGCGCCACACCCCTGTCCTACCCTATTTTAGGTCCTGGATAGGGTCACAAAGTGATATGAAGGCTGAAACAGAAATAGGAGGAGATTTGAAATGATGATGTAGAGAGGGGTCCAAATTGAGTAGGGGAATGCAGTCACAAAGGTGAGGGCCTACAATGCAGTCAAAATTGTAAAGGCTGAAAATTTATGATGCTACATTTAGCCCCCACTTTAGCGGGAGTATGGCTTGCCAATACTGCCGATAAAGTAGGAGAAAGAGAGAGATGAAGATGAGATATGCAGAGCAATACCACAAGGAGTATAAGACATCACTAATATTAAGGAACAAAGACCCCAATCTTAGGATCTTAACTCACTCAAACATATGCAAGAGCACACAAAACAAAATGAACGAGACAAACAACACAAGACAAATCACGAAAGACACATAACAAAAACAAAACACAAGACCGCATATCAACTAGCCATAGAGACCTCAATACAAATATCTCAAACAACTAAGTGAAACACAAAGACAAATTTCATCACATAAACACTAATAATCACACAGAAGAGCAAAGCTAACATCATCCATGAACCATCAATAGTAAAATTATGGGTTCATGAGAGGAAGGAGAGAGAGGAAATGAATACACACTTTGGTGATCCATGAAAAGAAAGGCGAACAAGAGGAAACCATGGAAATATCGCCCCTAGAATTAGGTTATCCATGGAGAAAAAGGACATGGAAAACTAGCCCTTAGAGTCTATCTAGGTGATCCATGTAAGGGAGGAAAGTGAGAATGTCGTTAGTTCCACTCAACCTCATGCATGGGTGTGCAAGTGAGGTTAGAAGCACCTCATAGGAGTTTATGCCCGAGTATGCTACAACCTATATAAGATGTATAGTACAAATGTCAAGAAAGTGGAGACATCTCACTCTAAGAGCCTACCCTCTGGTTCCGAGAATGACCCACTGTATAAGAGAAAAGTGGTGACATCTCTCTCTAAGAGGTTGTGCTCTGGTTCCGAGAATGACCCACTGTATAAAAGAAAAATGATGATATCCCACTCTAAGAGGTTGTGCTTTGGTTCTGAGAATGACCCACTGTATAAAATAAAAGTGATGACATCTTGCTCTAAGAGGTTGTGCTCTGGTTCTGAGAATGACCCATTGTATAAGGGATACAATGTGCGAGATAAATATAATACAAAAGGAGCAATATGGGTGCCCCCCCCCCCCCCTTAAGATGTCAACATAGTTAAATGTTGATACCTTAAGGAAAGTAGAACAAGTATACCTACCTTCAACACAAAGAAGATATCCATTACGTAGCAATTTCATAGATCTATGTAAGAGAGGGAATATTCTTCAAGAAAGGAAAAGATAGTTGAAAAGAGATATCTTGCTATAAGTGTAAAGGAGATCCTTGGAGGAGAAGAGATCTTTATTCAAAAGACATCTACCCCCAAGAGGAGTTGCCTTAGACAAATATAGAATCTTCTAGAATGAAGCGCAGAAGAGAACAAGAATTCAATCCTTCCTCCTATTGCTAGGTGAAAGGGATTCCTGATGAAGGATGACTCACTTTTATCCCAATGTGGATAGGTCAATTTATTATAGATGTACTTTACCAAGTGTCAAAGACATTGTAGTCAAGGACTTACACCTCTTGTATAAGAGAGAACCCTTGAGTGAACAACAAAAATTCCACACAAGGAATGACATCAAGTAATAAAACTCACACCATCCACAACAAAGGAAATAGTGGATCCTTAGAGAAAGAGAGAGATAGAGACAGAGACAGAGACAGAGAAAGAGAGAGAGAGAGAGAGAGAGAGAGAGAGAGAGAGAGATCATTGCCCCCCAAGTGTAGGACAATGAGAGGAATTACACAAATTCTAGAGAGACTACTCATAAGAGACGTATTGTTTCAAGTAAGGAATACATCCTAACCAAGGAACAAACATGCGCTCGCATGAAGGATAACTCCATTCAAGAAAGGACATCAAGTTATGAATAACACAATAGAAGAGGTAATTTTCAAAGAGAGAGAAAGAAGAAGATTCACAAAAGTTCTTTGAGGAGAGATTGTTCATAATAGACGTACCATTTCAAGCAAGGAGAAGATCCCACTCACAGATTAGACATGTGCTCACATGAAGGAAAACACCATGCAAGAAAGGACATCAAGTTTATGAATAATGTACTCCACAAAGAAAATAGTGAAACCTTAGAAAGAGGAAAAGGAATATTCTTGCCCCCCAAGCATAGAGGCAAGAATAAATAGACTATGATGTTGCTCACTAAGTATGATTGCACCTGAAATTGTACCACCACAAATGACAAGGAGCCCCCAATAGGTATGCTAACTATGTCACATAGTGAGGAGCAACATAATAGGAACTTAAATGTTATTTTAAATGATCATGATGAATATGTCATTCATTGTCAGATGTTCTTTTTAACATGCCTGAATCAATGTAATGTTGTATTTGTATTTTCAAAGCTTGACACTCATTAGTAGAATGGCCATGGGTTTGATGATATTTACAAAAAAAAGAATTTTAAGAATTTTGTTTATGTTTTCTTTGTCGTTTAAGACAAAGAGGATATATTAAGTTGGAATTTAGAAGATTGGTCAACACATTTTCTTGTTGTAGCTCAAAATTAGAATGAGAAGGTGTATATTTACAAGACAATGGAGAAGAAGACATTGACAAAGGAAAGTGTGATTTATCATGACTTTGTCGCTCACATTCAAGCATTTGTCCTTTGTGTCCATGTGTATCTAAGGACCCGCAATCATCCTCTAAGAGTTCTTCTTTAGGAACTTCTTTGGTAGGAGATGGTGTATTTGAGTGAATTGAAGAGAGGATTGTAGGAACTGAGAAAGCATATGATGCTTCACTTATGTTCTCATCAACTACCTCATTGGTATGTGTGTAAGGCACAGCATGATAATCAGGAAGAATTTTTTGTTTCCTAGGAACATGAATGGAATTGATTTGATTTTTGTCAGGCTCTTGATTTTTGGGAGAGAGAGCATTATGATGAGAAATAATATCATCCTCTTGTTCTAAGGTATCTTTATGTTCAAGAAAATCATTAGGAAAAGGACTATCATATGTAATTAATGCTTCATCTTTAGAGGAAAGATCATGGAAATAAGGTATGGTATCACTAGGATAAGTAGCCATAATATCATCCTCTTGCACCGAATGAGGTACTTTTTAGGAGAAGGAACACAATTCTCTGAAGATTCATCTTTAGGAGAGAAATCTTTGAAAGAAGTGTCCATAATCCCTTTTTGCACCAATCTACCCTCATTAATGAGATCAATTTTGGGAGAGGGTAAATCATAGCTATGAATGAAAGGAAGAACTAAATTATCATCATATGCATGAAAGGGAACATCATGAACATCTTTAATGTAACTTGAAATTGATTTAGCAAAATAAGATAAGAACTCCATATGTCATTTAACCATGATAATGGTTACCCCATACATGCATAGAAAATTGAATAAGGGAGAGAAAATGGAATTTGAATTTCAAAAATGAAATTGGAATTTTGAAATTTGAATTTGAAATTGTGAAACTTGCAAAATAATTGAATAATTCAAAATTCTAGGAAAAATGACTATTCAATTAAATGAACAAATTGATTGAAATAATAATAATGCAACCTCCTAGGAATTTGTAATTTAAAATTAGGATTATGTAAAAAAAAACCTCTTAATTTAAAATTTAAAATTTAAAACTATCTAAAAGAGATTAAAATTAGGGCCTATTAAAAAAACCTCTTAATTTTAAAATATTGAAAGTTGTTGAATTGAAATTTTGAAATTTAAAATTAGGGTTGTTTTTAATTAACCACTTAATTTTAAACTATATCTTGAAAATTGAAATGTTGAAAGTGGAGATTGTTTTTTATATTAGAAGGATCAAAATTTGACAAAATCAGCCAATTTTCTGGATTTAAGCAATTAAATACAGTCAAAACAGTCTCTCAAAATTTTGGGAAAAAAGACATGAACCGTGTTGAAAGTGCACACGGTCCTCCCAACTTTTTCGGAAATTTTCAAGGATGAAAGCTACGATGATTTGAGAGCTTACCCCAAAAAATTGATTGATTTTATGATCTCTAGATAGGTGAAATTAAGGTTGAATGTTGAAACAGGACCCTATTAGGGTTTTGAAAAAGATAAGTAATCGAAATGTAATTTTGAAGAAGGTCAAACCTAATGAATAAGGCCACCTTAAATAATATTTAGAAGACTGAAATTCATTGAGATTGATTGAAATTTGCACAAAATCCAATTAAATTTGAAAATTAGGGTTTTAGGACCTAACCATTGAATTTTGAAATTTTGAATTTTGGGAAAAGGAGAGAAATTGAAAATTTGAATTTTAGGCAAGAAGACAAATCTACAAACAATGATAAATATGAAAATTTAAGTAAGATCCTAGTTTTGCACAAATTCAATTTCAAATCTATATTTTTTTGGTTAATTGCAAGAAAATCAAACATTCAATTTTGAATTTGTTTTCAACTCTTGGTATTTTGATGATAATTAGTTGTGATTGTCATTGATGGACACACACTTATTAATGTATGCATTATTCTCAACTGGTAGTCATTCCAACCGGTATTGCATGTTATTATGAAGATCTCAAAGCGGAATGAAGACCCTGAGCAGTAGTTAATCTTTTGATCGGAACACTATGTTCTAGGTTTTCCAATCTTCACTTGTCAACCGGTAATCGGTATACTTTGTTAACTCGTATAATGTGTGATGAGTTATCATCCACCGACACTTTGGCGGTGTTTCTGTACCATGTTACCAAATATGTCTAGATGTACTGTACCTAGGGAATTGTAGTCTAATCTTATTGGACTGACATGAAATCGGGTTCCTATATGAGGACATCATGTCTAGGGCGTTAGCAAGTGTAATGTGCGAACGAAGATAAGGTCTATGCGAGAAAAGGTCTCACATAACAGAGATAGAGAATGTGAAAATATAGAAGACTGAAGTAATGTTGGAATGCATTAACAAGAAGTTGCCAAGGATCTAATCAAGCATTTTGTGCTACTGTCTAGATCATTCACTTGTTGATTACTAATATCTTCGACAAGTTTGACACCCTTAACCAGGTAGGCCGAGCCAAGCCTATTGTAAATCCTCTAACAAGGTGGTTCATAGTTGTGGATCTAAAATCCTCTAACAGGGTAGTCTTTAACAAGACTTATCTTCTAACAGAGATCTGGATTCCTAACACGATCTGTTCTTGTGAAGAACATTGTAAGGCCTTAATCGGTCTGACCTTAACCATCTAGTTACTATTATGCAGATAGTTGACTTACGAGTTTTACTCGTCGTGGTTTTTCCCATTTGGGTTTCCACGTCAAAACATCTGGTGTTATGGTGATTGTGCTTTTGTGGGTGAATGCTTTATTTGTTGTTTGGCTTATTTGTGTTTTAATCAGTTTATTATTTAAACTACTACTCTGGTCAACAATTAAACTGCTTAAGAGTTTTTTTAAAAGTTTGGGCATACTAATTCACTCCCCCTCTTAGCATTCATCATCAACCTTAGGAGGTTTAAAAATTTATAAATTCAGCCAATTTCCTGGATTTAAGCAGAAAAATACAGTCAATTTCGACTCCCAAAATTTTAGGGAAAAAGCTAGGGACCATGTGCAAAGTGTACCTGTTCCAACCAACTTTTTTCAAAATTTTCAGGGATGATAAAAATTATGATTTTATTGCAAAATCCAAAAAAATAGTTGATTTGGAGATGTCTAGATAGGTCAAATTAGCAATCAAAGGTCGAAATAGGAGATTCTTAAAAATTAGGGTTTTACTGTTTAACCACTTAATTTTCAGAATGAAAAGACATATTTGAATTATAATTTTAAAATAGAAATCAAATCTAAAACAAGCAACCAAAATGCTATACTTCACAAGCTTAATTTCCTCAAAATGAAAAATTAGGATTTTTATGCAATTAACCTCTAAATTTTGCAAAAAGGTCAAACTTGGAAATGAAATTTGAAAGTTCAAATTGCAATTATTTAGATCTAACAAATAAGAAATCAGAATTAAGATGTAGGACGTCGGGTTCACCAAAATGTAAAGTGGAAAATTGAACCCTACTGATTCCCCACCTATGAGAGAGAAAGGAAATCACTAGGATGATTTTCACTTGGGAGATACTTTACATTCAAAAGAAGGGTTGAATTCACTAGATCCAAACCCTAGAGTGAATAAGGGTCTGAATACTAAGTGAATTGCAAGGGTGAAATGCAATTTACCCTCTTTTGTAAGTAGAAGAGTTGACTTGTTGACTATGCAGAAAAGAGAGATAAAATGGGTGAAATGAGGAGCTATCAGTTGGGGATCGTGTTGTAAGATCAGAACTGAGATACTTAGACTGATACGGATCTGCCCTACAAATTTGGAGAAAAGTCATCGAGACCGTGTTGAAAATGCACATGGTCCTCCGAAAAATCCGTGAAACGAAAAGGGTTTTTTTGTCTCTGCAAATGAAGCCCAAACCAGCAATTATAGTTGTGCACCTGCAACCTACACACAAAAAAGAAGGGAAGAAGGGTTGTGGATAGGGATATGCCTCAATAAAACCTCGGTTGAGGAATCAACCTTGAAATAAAGTAATTGCAAATGCTTAAATGTAAATGATGGAACTGTATACCTTGTAGATCTGCAATTTGTTGATGATGATTGCTTTGCTTCTTGAATGTAATCACAAGTGTTGCATGAAATGGCATGTAACATGATAAAACCCTAACACACACATGCTTGCAAATGAATGTTGTAATGTTGCTCCAATGGATGGATGAAGAAGACACATGAAGAAGAAGAAGACTTGATGAATGCTTGAAGACTTGAGTGCTTGATGATGATAATGAAGGCCTCCTCTTGAATTTCTCTTATCCTTGCTTATCTAATTTATGCTTATGCAAATGAGAGGACTAGATCCCCTTTTATACTTGCCTAGGAGAATTAATTTCATCTCACTAAAGGCTGACATCGGAGGATTTAAGTCCCCGAGAAGAAAATTAGGTCCAAGGGTCAAATGGACCCATCTTAGGGCCACCCTTAAAGGGAGGACAGGGGTGCCACGCCCCTATCCAAGGGGAAGAGGGGACCATGCCCCTCTCCCACCCTATTTCAGGGTCTGGATAGGGTCACAAAGTGATATGAAGGTTGAAACAGTAGGAGATTTGAAATGATGATGCAGAGAGGGGTCCCAATTGAGTAGGGGAATGCAGTCGCAAAGGTGATGGCCTCAAATGCGGTCAAAATTGCAAGGGTTGAAATTTTATGATGCTATAGTTCCGATGAAGTATCCACATATTTACTTTTTACAGAGGTGTTATTAGACTCAATAGTGTATGCCTCTATCTTATACAAAGTATCAAACTTGACACCTCTAGCAATTACCATAACACCCTTAATCATCTTACATCTGGCATTAGAAAAGACTACTTGCACACTAGCATCTATCAGTTTGCTCAAAGATAATAAATTTCATTTTAAACCTGGAATATGAAACACACCGCTAATCCTTTTAATTCTACCAATAAGAAACTTGATTCTAACTTTACCTCGACCAACAATGTCTAAATCTGAATCATCGCCCAAGTACACCTTGCCTCCATGAAATTCTTCATATTCAGAAAACCAATCTTTATTGGAATTCATATGCAAAGATGCACGTGAGTCAATTAACCATGCATCATTACCTATATGAGTAGCCAAAGTTGCAATGAATGCATCACCATCTTCCTTTTCGAACTCAGAATCAGAATTAAAATTCTTCTTTTTCTTCTTCTTTTCTTCTTTGCAGTCCTTACAAATGTGACCTAAATTACCTCAATTCAAGCAAATGACTTTGGACTTTCTAGGATATTTTGATCTCCCTGTGGATTTGGACTTATTGCACTTTTCATTCTTCTTTCCATTTTCCTTATGTCTTCCACGAATAGTTAGGGCTTCCTTCAAACTGATGGATACCTTCCTATGCATCTCTTCACCAAGAAGGGCACTCACCACATCTTCAGACTTCAAAACAATATAAGTACTACCAATAGCCATAACAAGAGAATCCCATGAATCAGGCAAAGAACAAAGAAAGATCTAGCATTTCTCCTCTTTGTCTGTCTTAACACCAACAAATACCAATTGAGCCACCAACATATTAAATTCTTTTAGGTGGTCTGCAATTCGTCCACCCTCTTCCATCTTCAAGGAATACAATTTTTTCCTCAAGAAAATCTGATTTAATAAAGATTTGGCTTGATACATCTCACCAAGTTTAGTCCATAACTTCTTTGCAATGTTCTCTTCATGTACATTGATCAGAATGGAGTCTATCAGGCACAATCTGATTAGACCCTTAGCTTTTTGGTCCATAACATCATATTGAGCAGCCACAATAAGATCTGCAAGTCTTGAGACATTCGCATCAACAACATCCCACAGATCTCAATCTATTAGTAGATCTTCCATCTTTAGCTTCCACATCTCAAAATTACTTCAATTAAATTTCTCCACCTCTATTCTACCTGATGAACTTACCATCTGAAAATTCCTACAACAAGATCAAAAAGTATCTCAAAAAACCCAACAACCCACAACTGAAACCAAAGGTGATCAGGCTCTGATACTACTTGTAAGGAAGTTAAGTAGCAGAAAAACTTCCTACACTACCCTTGAGAGCAAGGTAATGCAAAAACTTTTACAGATCGTTACAGCAATTATAAAAACTTGACAAAAATAAACAAAATATCATGCATACCACAACACAGCAACACAGTGATTTATGTGGGGAAACCCTTTCCGGAGAAAAACCCCACACTCCAAAAGCAACTCAATATATTATTCAGCAATCAATAACAGATTACAATATACTTGCAAAGAAATCTCTTCACAGGAGTACCACTAATCAGAGATTCAAAGGTAACTCAATAGCCATAAGACTCTTACACACAACCTCTATCTCACACACCTCATATATACGAGATAAAATATAAGAAACCATCAAACGATATTACAAAACCATGGGCTAAAACCACCCAATAAAGTAGAGATGACCTTTACTCCATTATAAATGCCCTATGACGTGTCAAAATATACATTAACTCATGTCCCTATCTTTTATAGCTCATTTATGTGTCTAATACATTTTATATTTCCTATTTCATGAGTACAAACTTCCAGAGGCCATAACTTGTGAACTATGTGTCTGATTGATGAACCATTGGAAGCATCGGAAAGCTCGTGAACTGATCTATTGCCTCATAAATATCTATGCTATTTACGCCCATTTTTTAGGGAATTTTGGAGCCTCTAATTTCCTCGAAATTAATTTTAAACCTTTCATCGCACCCTCCAAAAATGGAAACTTCAATATCTTCAAAACTAGCTATGATCTTGCGACAAAAATTTACTATCATGCTTATCTAGCCAACCAAGAAGCTTCAGAGAGAATTTCAAACCATTTCGTGCTCAAACAAAAACTTACTATAAATAGTAAACTCATGTAAATGCAAGGTTGAGACACCATTTTCCCAATAGGAATAAATTATGTTTTCCCAAAGCAGGCATTTTCTCATGGGCAACTTTACAAGGTTGAATTCTCACAGCGGAGAGATTCAGGAAGTTTGGTTTTGAAGGTCTCTCTAGGTGCGTGCTTTGTGAACAGAATGAAGAAATAGTTAATCACATCTTGTTAAGCTACCCCATTTCTTAGAAGTGTTGGAGATGGCTTTGTGCCAAATTAGTTTGGATTATGGTTCTTCCCAATGATATCATGAGTCTATTTAAGTGTTGGCCTAGTTTAAATAAGAATCTCTTCACAATACACAATAGTTGTAACTGCCATAGTATGAAGATTTAAATGATTAGAGTTATAAAAATATATTATCACAAGGTTAAAGAATATTTTCTTTGTATTCACATTACTTTATTCAAATTGCAAATTAAGTCATTTTAATATGAATTAATAAAGTGACTTTATATTTATAACTTGAAGTTAAAAAAAGTAATAACTTTCTTTAAAATATTGTCAAGTTATAAATTAAAAGAATCTAAAATTAAGTATTGATGGTGAAGCCTATTTATTTAAGGTTTATTTGTAAATAAAGAGGTTTTTTTATTCTCTCGCATTGTATAGGAGCATAAAGGAGCTTTGAGCTCTTCATTTTTTAATTAAATAATTAATAATATTACTAATCTATGATCCCATGCATTATTTCTTTAGGTTGAATATTTTTCTTATGTTAAATTTGTTGTTATTGTTTTAAATAGTTTACATCATATTGAGAATGCAATTAGTTTCATATATCCTATGTAACCTTGGATGAGATAAATGGTCATTTTTAGATGTGTGAGTCAAAAATTCTTAGGAGAATGTATATTTCCTATGTTAGATGATATTCCCTTTCTTAAACCCTAATTGGATAGTTTTTCTTAAATCTACATTAATTTTTTTTATTTGATTTCTAAAAATTATTTTTCTTCTTCTTGAATCGACTATATTTTAGACCTCACAATAGCCTGTATACGGTTTCCCTTCTTTTATTTTAGTTTTAGTTCTTTGTATCTTTCTTTCTTTCTAGTAAAAAGAACACCCAAGTAAATTTGAAAACCTCGAATACAAGGGAGTTGCCCCTTTTAGACACAAAGGAAAATTACTAATACAATTGTGGTTTCTCCAACTATTGTAAACTTTTTCACACCTGTTTGGCAAGTCAATTTATTTTTAGTGAAGTATCATAGCGATTTAATTTTATTTAAATATTGATAAAAAATATATATATAATAACTCTACTGAGGATCAAAAGACCATATTTTTAGTAGTAAATTGTCTCACATTTATCAAAGACAAGGTATTCTAAATATGTACTTATGACTATCCAAGATCACTTAAGGCCTATGTTGCAACTAAACATTAATTGGTTTTAAGTCAAGTTAGAAGAAATTATAACCAATCTATGTACTCTTTCCAAGAGATATAAAAGATATAACTAGCAATACCATCTTATTGACAAGGTATTGAATGATGAGGAATATATTAGACAAGAATAAAGAGGCAAGCACATAGGAAATTATTTGAAGGAAAGTAATTGGTTTTTGTTGAAAGATTTGTTGCAATGCCTTGAAGAAATCAATCTAATCTCTACAAGCAATCTAGAATCATGAGGAATATATTAGACAAGAATAAAGAGACAAGCACATAGGAAATTATTTGAAGGAAAGTAATTGGCTTTTGTTGAAAGATTTGTTGTAATGCCTTGAAGAAATCAATCTAATCTCATGCAAGCAGTCTAAAATAACTAGCACTAACTCATACATTGGCTATAAAAATGTATAGAATAGGGAATCACAATAAAGGAATAAAATATCCTAATTTTGATAGTTTGTAAGAGGTTAATTTCTCTACATTTTATGCACTAGAAAGTAGAAATTTTAAATCAACAAGTAGGCCATCTTCACCTACCAGGATTATTGTTTTGTCCCTCACTTTCCAATTGCTTGTATTACATGGTTAAATACTTCCCATTTTAATAAATTTTAGCATACACCTTAAAAAATAATGGCACAACAACAACCAATCACTTGGGGTGCAGCCAACACCCCTCTTGCACTTGATAATTAATTTTATGATTTTTCTTGAGGATCTAAGAAGAACCTCCCAAAATATAAAAGGAATAGAATGATTACCATAAATGAATATATTAACACTTTCTTTGTTGCATGTATTATCCTGGGTGTAAAACATGAAGATGTGACAATGAGGTTATTTGTAGGATCTTTAATTGATGGTACAACTAATTGGATCAACCACTTACAATCTAGTTCCATAAATTCTTCAAATGTAATGAAAATAAAATTTGAAGAGTGCATCAAGAACACTAAGGATGAAAACACTTTTTTGGATAAACCAACTCAAATGAATAAATAAATGTATGAACCAACATGGGATTTTGTTGCTAAGTTCAATAAGGTTATAAATAGAATTGAAGCAACAAAGAGATCAACATAAGAAAAGTAAAAATATTTCGTCATCAATGCACAACATCTTGATATCAACTTTCACTTAATAAGGTTGAGAATTGCTAATTCAAAATCTACTCAAACCATGACAATCAAAACTGAATATTATCTCCTTGTAGTTTGAAAGTGAAAAAAGTAACTACAAATAGGTAAGAATCTAAGTACTACTTCTTTATACCATATAGTTCAAATATTGACAAATATCTAATAGTTTTGAAAAGGAAAATGCCACATATTTAGTAGTAACATTTGCATCAAGATAAACTTGGAAAGGGTATTGGAAAACCTAACACTAACAATAAGGAATTAGGATTGCCACCTCCAACACAAAGGTTTGCAATTGAAAGTCCTACTACAAGCAGTTGGAATAATAAAGCTATTTGGAACTTCCATCTAATAAAAAATCACGGTGGTGCATTTGGCCAAAAATTAATTAAATCATTTAGATGAATAGCATGAAGGGATTTATTAAAGAACCTAGTAGAAAATACACTATTGACTACAGTGGTGACTCTAGTTGTCATCATATTGAACATATATTTGATTTAGAAAGAGACGGTGATATGTTCATTGAATTAATTAGTCAATCAAGCATTTTGTTTTTCAATTATAAAGAACATATCATGGAGGATAGAAACAAGAAAAGTAAGTCACATGGTTATTGAATGGTGGGATTTCAAGATGTGATCTCCAAGAATTGTATTATGTTGAAAGAAAATGGCTCATTTTGATTGTGGTGGATATAGAAAATTGCAAGAGGTGTGATTTGTAAAGAAAGTAAGCCTTGTATTATCCAAATCATGCTTGGATATATTTCCCCTATCATTATCAAGATTTAAATTAGGAAGGGAGGGTTAATTAGATATAATGGGATAGGTATGGATAGAGAGGATGTAGTAGATAGGATAAACTTTGTCGCAAAGTGGAAGGTTTTAATAAATGAAAAATTTATGAATGATTTTTTTTCTTTTAGGTTTCATTCTAGTACTTTTCCAAGGCACCACAAAAGGTGTTCTTCAATAAAAATTTTCTTTATTCTTTATTTTTTATTTTTTTAGTTATTTTCATGTTTTTGGAGATTTGGATATTAAATGAAGGATAAGAATATGGATAGAGTAGTGTGGATGGAGATGACGGATATAGATGGAGCACTCAAACATCATCATCCTGTTGGCAATCGACACTCATCTGGTGGCTTATGATTCTTGATTAATAGTTTAGGGTTGTTATTCATGGCAACTCTTCATAATATTCCCATCCAATAATCATGAATCTTGTTCCTAAAGGAGGACGTCAACCGATAACCAATTAACTGATATTTCTAGTTGAATGGAGCAGTTTTGATCCAGAATCTTTCTGGTGATTGTGGTGTTATGAATCGTGTATGGGATGATTGGGACGACATAGAGACATCATTTTATCATCATTTTGGTGATCCACATTTATCTTTGGTGATCTGGTCAAGCCGACATATGACTATATGTTACATTAGCAAGCCGACTTGATGAATGATCTATTTTGTGATTACAGATATATAAGTCTAGTGTGGAAGATCTTTTTGGAGTATGATATGATTGTATGCAAATGAGTGGTGATCAAGAATCATTTGTAGTGCAGTTTCACATGCACATTCTTGATCTGGTTGCTGACTGAGATAGAGAACAGGGCAGAATGGAGCAAAACAACAGAGGTGATATAGTCAGTGTATTTGGCACTTAACCGGAACTCATCCAGGTATTGCAAATACTATTTTGGAGTTCATTCATTTTAATACATCATTGTAATTTATTTTTAAGGCAATGAGCCTTCTAGGGTTGTAATCCTTATTATATTTGAGTTGTGAGCTCTAGGCAGTGTGCCTAAATGCAAGTGCATTTCCCATATTGTAATATTGTTTTTCTATTGGCCATAGTGGAATAATATTGTGGGTTCAAATCCCACTATGGTTTTTCCCATTTGTGTTTCCACGTAAAAATCTTGGTGTTATGATTTTGTGGTTGGTTGCTTTATGTTTCTGCATTTCGGTTTTATGTGTATGCTTTCAGTGGTTTAAAGTTAAGACAGAAAATTTCCTAACCAGTAGATCACTGATTCACCCCCCCTCTCAGTGATCCCTGATTCCAACAATTGGTATCAAATCCTAGTTCCTCTGAGGAATCCTAACCACTTGAGGAAGGTCCGGGAGATTGAATCAATGGATTTCAGTTTGCAGAGACAACTTTGTGTGGCTCTTGAAGATCTTGATGCAGCAAGGAATGAAATAAGCTCTTTGAAGAGGAATCTGAAAGTAGCTGAAGATTTCATTAATGACTTGAAAGATCAAGTGAACACTTCAAGAGACAAGAGGAAGGAATTGATGGACAAGATGAAGGAGAAAGAAGATAAGATCATGGAAAATCAAGGTAAAGATGATGAAGTTGACAAGATTGAGAGAGAGAATGTTGCATTAAAGAATGAGATGCAATCCATTGTGATGAGGTTGACTAAGGAGATTGAGGACTGGAAGAAGAATGAAGAGAATTAGACTCAATCATTGAAGGAAAAATAAAATGAATGCTTCAAGATTACCTATAAGAATGATCAGTTGAAGTTGGAGCTAACATAATCAAGGAATAATGATCAAGAACTTGAAAGATAGATTGTTTCCCTAAGAGATAAACTTGCTACTACAAATGAATATAAAGAAAAATTCATTGCTATCTTAGCAAGACTTGATGAGATGTTGGAAATTCGGAGACATGGAAAGGACATGCGAGGACTTGGATTTGAGAAAGGAGAATCCTCCGGATCTGGACAAAGCAATGCTAAACCTAATCAAAAGAAGAGCAAGAATCCTCTGGTAAGATAGCCTAATGCTCATAAATTCAATGGTAGATTCTTTACTTGTAATAAATTTGGTCATATGACAAATCAATGTAGAAGTAGGATGAATAATAGAATGAATAATGTGAACAATGGTCCTACCTTTACTGGTCAATATTTCATATGCAATAATTTTGGTCACAAGTCAAATATGTGCAGAGCAGTAATGAATAACTTTCAAAACAAGAGATGCTATGCTTGTGGGATGTTTGCACATATTTCTAACCAGTGCAGGATGAGACCAAATCAAATGAACTTCAAACCAATACAGAATGTTGTTTGTCATGCATGCAATAAAATCAGTCACATTGCAAAATATTAGAGAAGAAAGAATAGTGTTCTGGTAGACAAGAACAAATCAGATGAGAAGGGGAAGGAAAAGGTAGAAGAGATCAGAGACGAGCATGATAAAATGTGGGTCAAAAAAGATGAATCCAAAGTAGACAATGGATCTGCACCCAAATCTAGTGTAGGATCTTCATCCGGTAACTAGGGCTTTATGCCTTAGGGGGAACTTTTCATGCAGATTCTAAGAAACCCCTCTTCGGTAATCTGCAATCAATTCCAGAAGATTTGATGCTCTGGTAAGCAACTCCATAAAAATCAAGGTAATCAGTTGCACATTTATTACAATGCAGAATTAGGTTTTTGAAGGTTAAAAGGGCATTTCAAAGGTTTATTTGTCACAATGTGATCAAGAGAATAGTGCAAAGAAGGAGAGCAAAGTGATTCGGCGATCTAAACAATGATTTCAGTGATCCTAAGTGAATTCATGTTCTCGGTTTCAAATCAAGGTATTTATCTATTTCAGGCTATCAATTTTCGCAAACCCTAAGTTTTTAATGGCTTCATTTTTTGGAATTTCTACCCCGTTGGTTGTGGAGATCAAGGATGGAGCTCGACCCATTTTCAAGAAACATCCTTTCAAATCAATCAAGGATGATCTTGAAGGAGCATTTTCCTCTGTACCCTACGGTGTTCTTCACAATGAGGACATAAGGGCATATATCCATTGTGATCTTGATGAAATCGGGAGTGCTGATATGTTGACCCTATACAACAAGCATTTGATGGATAGCTTGGAAACCTCAATTCGGAATATCAGCATTTGCAAACCAAGGGTTTCTCTAATTCATACATTTTTTGACTTTTGATGAGAAAGAATGGATCTGATTCATACTCAATAGAATCTATGATGAATTTATGTGGTTGGATAAGCCTCACAAGGTTACTCAACAAGCAATCTAGGTCATGACTTGTCTAAGCGCATCCGGTGAAGTCCCTAGCCTGAGGAAAATATCAAAAAACACTGTGATTGCCGCCACTAGTTCTCAATTTCACAACAAAGCAATGACAATAAATGACATTCTGAAGCATGACGTCAATTTTGCATCAATAGTGGTTAGATATAAATTATACCAGTCAAGCAGACAAAACTTTGTCTTCGGTACAGCCATATACTCTGCCTATATGATGTTAAAGGAAGACAAGAGGTATGACTTATTTATGATTCTCTTGAATGAGTTGCTAAGTAATTTGAAGAAAATTAAACAAGACAAGAAGCACACCTTTAAGTTTGGCACCCTTATCATTTTTTTGGCTTTATACTTCATGAATGAGATCCTTGGTGTTCAAGGAAAGGTCCAATGGGCCTATGATAAGCTAGTTGCAATGCAAATCTAGGAAGGGATTATGGGGATTGGTGATGCACCAACAAGGATATCTACTCTCTAGGGTTATTTCAAAACTTTTCAAGCCATAATGAAGAGCAGAGAAAGATTCCCAAAGGAAGTAGTGGAGAAATATGATAAAAATATTTGCTTCATGGTTGATAAGGATTGGTGCTTAATGGAATTTGTTGAACTAGGAACTATGTGGATTCTTCCTATGGGTTATGAATTTGATGTGGCTACTCTAGATGTCTATTATCAACACATGTTGAGTTAGCCAGTAGATGAAAAGGAAGGAAGGTTTGGCACTTTTAAGGAGAAGGACCTTGAGTTGCACAAGTAATTCACTGCACCTGCAAGGAAGAGAAAAGTTTCTAAGATGGTTGAGGAAGTAGTTGTTCAGATGGGATTCACCTGGGAGGAGGTGAAGCAGGATAGAGAGAAACATGCATAGATGGAGGCTAAAGATAAAACCAAGAAGCATAAGGCCAACCTGGCTCCCTCTAAAGCTCAACCAAAAGAAACCAAGTCTGCCCCTACTCCGGTAGCACGATCTTTAGGACAGAGCCCATCCGAAAAGGGAGTTTTGAAGCAAAAGGAGAAACCTAAGAGAACTTGTGTTAATATATATTTAGTGGCCTATGAGATTGAGTCAGAAGAGGAAGCAAGCAATGCTAAGAAGAAAGGTTAATTTGTAAGGGTGGTGAGGCAGTTGAAGTCCGGTGGAGCCCAGCAAAGCAAGAAAGCCAAATCTAAACTTGCCCCTACTAGAAGATCCAAGAAAGGAAGGAAGACCATAACTCAACTTGACAAATATCTTGAGTCAGGTGATCAGCAAGGTAAATATATGTTTGTTCCTCCATTGACAATAGAGAAATTGATTAATAAGATAATTATTGATGAAAATTTAAAGAATATTGGAGTATATTATGAAAATTTAGATCAGGTTGATTAGAGAAGGGTTGAAGAAGTTGTTGTTATGTATTTACATAACTTTATTAAATCTTTCATTGAGTTGGAGTCGATAATCCCTAAGGATGTGTACAACATTATTTATGCAAGAAGGCTAACAACTAGTAAGATTAATAAGGAAATGAAGGAGAGAGAATTGATTAATGTTTGTACATGTGTATCCCATGATGAGGCCAAAAGGCTAATTGCAGAAGCTAACAAGAAAGAATTCAGAAGAAAAAAAAAGGTGAATAGGTTGATGATTAGGAAGGTGGAAGAAGTGAGAAAGGAGACTGAAGATATCTAGAGAAAAATCATTAAGAATGATCCTTTGTATATAGATGCATTTAAGTCTTCTTAGTTGGAAGTAAAAGAAGGTGTTTGTGGTGATTA